>NW_005871048.1:27581226-27634416 GCF_000147115.1 Myotis lucifugus
TGCAAATTGACCATCCACTCCAACACACAAGAAGGCCGCCCCCATATGGTCAAAGATGGCCACCCACAAGATGGCCAGCAGGGGAGGGCAGTTGTGGGCAATCAGGCCTGCAGGGGAGGGCAGTTGGGAGGGACAAGGCCTGCAGGGGAGGGCAGTTGGGGGGTACAGGCTGCAGGGGAGGGCAGTTAGGGGTGACCAGGCCTGCAGGGGAGGGCTGTTAGGGGCAATTGGGCTGGCAGGGGAGCAGTTAGGTGTCAATCAGGCTGACAGGGGAGTGGTTAGGGAGTGATCAGGCTGGCAGGCAAAAGTGGTTAGGGGCAATCAGGCAGGCAGGCAGGCAGGCTAGTGGTTGGGAGCCAGCAGTCCTGGATTGTGAGAGGGATCCTAGATTGGAGAGGGTGCAGGCTGGGCTGAGGGACACACAGCTCCCTGCCCCCATGTGCACAAATTTTTTGCACTGGGCCTTTAGTAAATTTATAAAGAAAAATTAAGCATGTTAAGTAGAAACATGAAAAATTAAAGCATTGCAAAACAATATTATAGAAAATGAATATTATAATTCCTGAATTGAAAAATACACCAAATGGGATTACTAGCAAATTAGATACTGAAAAAACAAAAAACAAAAAAAACCCCAGCAATACAAACTTTCCAAAAGAAAACAGAGCATCATTAAGTTGTGGAACAATTTAAATCTTTCTAATACACATGAAATTGGAGTATTCAAAGAAAAGGAGAAGGAGGAACAGGAAATTTAAAAATTTTTAAAAATGAAGAATTTTTCAAATTAGAGGAATAGTATAAAGGTAATAGAACAGACTGAAAAATGAAAAAAACAAATATCAAGTTGGAAGGTTTAATTTCAACTATGTCAATATTCACATTAAATGTAAATTACCTAAAGATCGAAATTAAAAGGCAGAGATTGTCATATTTTAAAAAAATGATTAAACATGTTGCATATCAGAAACACACATATAAAGACCACATAGATTAAAAAGAAAAGGATATAAAATAATATTCCTTGCTAAAACTAATCCAAAAGAATCTGAAGTGGCAATATAAATATCAGACAAAGCAGATTTCAGAGCAAACAATCTACACTAATAAAAGAGAAACATGCAAATTGGTATCACTCCACTCTGCCCACCAGCCAATCAGAGTGACTATGCAAATTAACCCAGAAAAGATGGCGGTTAATTTGCATACGCAGGCACAGAGCGAAGACTGAAGGCTCCAGCCCGAGTGAAGACTGAAGACTGAAGACTGAAGATGCTTGGCTTCTCTGTTGTAGCCACAATGGAGAAGCCAACCCTCGCTGCGGCCACAGCGGAGAAACCAAGCCTCACTGTGGCCGCAGTGGAGAGGTAAAGCCTCGCTGCGGCCGGACCAAAGGCCTGGGTCCCAGGTGCTGGAAGGAAACCGGTGCCAGCAGCCAGGGGAAGGAAGGCCTATTACGCAAATCTTCGTGCAACGGGCTTCTAGTCCTATATAATAAAAGCCCAGCTACCAAGTGGTGGAACGACAAGAACGACTAGTCGACCAGTTGCTATGACATGCACTGACCACCAGGGGGCAGATGCTCAATGCAGAAACTGCTCCCTGATGGTCAGTGCACTCCCACAGTGGAAGTGCCACTTGGCTGACTGAGATGAGCGGCGCTCCCACAGCGGGCTGATCCCCGCAGGCCACGCCCCCGACCAGTGCACAAATCCCATGCACCGGGCCTCTAGTGTTATCATAATGATAAAGAGGTTTGTCTTAGGAATGTAATATTGATTTAACACTCAAAATTAATCAATGTAATATCTCTATTAAAGGCTACAAAAGTAAAACCATTTGATCTTATAAATATATGCAAAAAAAACCCCACAAAAAAAACCCCAACAAAATCCCAAATCCAGTCCTGTGAGAGTCTCCTCTGAATAAAACAAGAATAAAAAGTAACATCTTTAGCCTGATGAACCTTAAAATCTACAGCTAATATCACACTGAATGGTAAACGGCAGAATGCTTCCCCTCTAAGGTCATGAAAAGACAAAGATGCATGCTTGCACCACATTCATTAAACATTCAGTTCTTTATAACTCTCTCTCTCCATTTGCTATTAATGAAAATAATAAACTTTAAGCACCAGTACTAGAAAACAATTGCATTATCTAGTCTAGACATCATTTTGCAGGAGTATAACTAATGTAAATAATTATTGTTCTTTCTGTATACAAAAAAAATTGAGGTCAGAATCCTCAAAAACACCAAAAATCAGACACACAAAGGTATGTCATCATAGATTTAGCACAGAGAGGCTTTCACAGGGGCAGAAACAGGAGGAAGCAAACATGGCTGCTGTTCTATGATTATCAGTGTTTCCCTTTATCAATCAGTGTTTCCCTCTCCACTTGACCTCTCCGCTGCGGCCATAGCAAGACTTGGCTTCTCCACTGTGGCCGCAGCGAGGCTTGGCTTCTCCACTGCGGATACAGAAAGTATCCTTCTGTTTCTCCATTTTCACCACATCAGGGCCTGTTGTCACAGTCTATGGTAGAAACACTCCTCTTGACTTAACAAGGCCAAAACAGGACAGCTTGTTCCATCTTCTCTCCTATATCCCAGTCTTCCCATGTCAGAAAATGGTACCACTATTCGTCCAATTAGTTTCTACTATTCACCTGGTTAATTGCTGAAGCCAAAAAGAAATTGGTAATTATGTTTTCATTTATTTATTTCCTTCACCTAATACTTTGCATATCAGTAAGTACTGTCTAGTGTAGTGGTAAGATCCATCTTGGATTTCAAAGGTTCTTACCATGTCATTACAATCCTAGTCCAAGCTAATATCTCTTGCCTGGACTGCTGCAGCTGCCTTCTCTCTGGGTTCCCTCTAACGTGTACTTGGTTTGCAGTAACCCATTCTAGCAGCTAGCTCTCCTGATTTTCTAAATTATAAATCAGATAATAACACGTACCTGCTTAAAACTAATCAATGCTTCCCACTTCCACCACAATAAAGTTAAAACATCTTACCCTGGGCTGCAGGACTGTCCATCCTGTGACCTTAATCCTGCCTCTTGCTGTCTTATTACCATATATGCTCTTTCACACATAATACTCTTTGCATGTCCTGTTCCTTGTGCTTAAAAGCAATTTCCACATTTTCACATGACTACTTTCTGGTCTTACTAAGGTCCTCTTCCATGAGGCCTTTCTTGAATACTCCAACTAAAGCAAAATCCTCAACCTCAACGGTCATTCTCTATCACATTAGTATTTAGAGTTTGTCTCCATCTTTTAAATAGTACAATAAAGCCAGGGTCTCAGTCTCTCTTGTCCATAGTGTATCCTCAACACCTGCAACAGCAACTGGAGATTATTAAGGCCTCAATAGAAATATAGTCACTGAGTGATGGAATCACTTTGTGACTTAAAAAGCACAAGTGCTCTGTGAGGTGTGAAGTTGTGTTCTCAGTAAACAATAGGCAGAGGGCAGAAAAGAGAACTTCAAGTCTTTAGGCTCCTTAGTCTTGTATATAAAGCACTTAATATACAAAGTTATTGACATATATGGGGCTTGCTCGCGAATGTCTACCCTCTTCCTTTTTGACAGATTGCAAATCTGTGCTTGTGAAGTTACAATTCTCTGTGAAAAGATGAATTATACAAATGGCTATTTTACTATTGGCCATTATTGTATCCTCTATCAACTTGCAGCGAAATATATTAGAGACAAAATAAACTGTTTTGAACCTTTTATTGATGTTCTCTTGTCTCTGACTCCGTGGACAGGATTCTGTGATGGATTAACCTGTATAAGGTCAGTATCGGCCCCTAGTTATTGATGTTCATGCAGAACCTTTACCTTAATACCACTGCAAGAGTAAGGGTCAGTGGAAAAGTTCTGCAGACAAATCAAATAAAATAGATTTGTGTCCTTAATCCTTCATTTTAAAACATATTTTAATGACTTCACATCTTATGCACTCAACTGGGTCATTCATTAAGTGAAGCTGTTACTTTATAACTTGAAAATTAAAGAAGCTAAAAACATCATTTATATGAGATGTTTTTGTGCTCAGTTTGCATAAGTAACAAAGTAGCACTAGCAGGAAAGTGAGTTAATAGCCTTGCCCTGCCCCCACCACACTTTGGAAATTGGTGAAATGAAGTCATAAATGAATTAGAAAACAGCCAGAATTTTGATTAAGGACATCCAAATGTGATCTCGCATAGGTCTATAATATGATGGTGAAATAATAAGAGAAAATCTAAATAATTGCATTGTGCTACCTTATAGGAGAATAGTATTTTGAAGGAATGGATGATTAGCTTAAAGCAGCATTTCTGAATGTCCAAATATCAATAGGTATGACTAGTGTATGGAAGAGTATTCAGCCATATACAAAGGGAAATCCTGTAATATGCTGCACATGTATTTTGACAACATTATGCTAAATAAGGCAATCAGAGGACAAATACTACATGACTCCACCTATATGACATACTTAAAGTAGTCAAATTCATTGAAGGAGAAGGTAAAATAGTAGTTGTCTAGGTGGTGGGAGAGTTGTTGAATGGATATAAAGTTTCAGTTAAGCAAGATGAAAATGTTTGAGACCTATACTACAATATTTTTCTTAGCTAACAATATTGTATTGTACACTTACAAATTTGTTAAGAAGGTAGATCTCATTTTATGTGTTTTTTAGCACAATTACAAAAAAAAGGAAAAAAAAACCCAATACCTCTCTACTTCTTCACAGTAGCCTGAAGAGCGTTAGATGTGATTCAAAAGTGAAGGGTCTCATTGCAAAAAGTGCTTTATACTCTCTTCCCAACTCTTTCACAGTGAAGGTTACAGTCATGAGGAACATGAGGTAGAATACATTTCCAGGATTTGCTGGCCTACATGCTTAGTTTTGAAGCTAATTAAAATAACTGCACACATTGAAAGCTTATAATAAAGAATTCCTCTAATTATTCAGCTTCCACTCTCCTCCTCACTCATGCCCTGGGCACATTGTATGTATATACCACATTTCATTTATCCATTCATCAAACAGTTAACATTTAGGTTGTTTACACTTTTCTTGGCTATTTTGAACAATGGTTCAATGAACATGGGAGTGCAAATTATTTGTTTGAGATCCTGATTTCAATTCTTTTGGATTTATACTTAGTAGGTGGGTCATATGTAGTTCTACTTAAATGATATATCAAAATTCCCATAGTGATTATTAATAAAAACTAATTTAAATGATCTGTAAGTGAAGACCTCCACTAGGTCCTCCTTTACTTTTATTGAAAATAAATAATTGGAAAACAAAAGAGCAGCAAAAAGATGTGATACTCAACTTCTGGAGTAATCCCATTTTTCTAACACTTTCTCTTTCAAAGGTGTCCTAAGGGTTTTTCCTTCATGTAAAGTGCCCCACAGTAAAATTAGGATGAGGCAGAGAATTCCTCTCTTCTGTAAACAGGTGCAAAGATTATTTAGGAAGGATGGACAGGAAAGGAGAACTTGATTGACTGGTAATTCCTGGATCAGTATATATGTCTACATGGAAAATCAGAGATGTTTCTATGTCTCTACCCCTCTTCCTTCTTCCTCTTTAAAAAAAATAAATAAAAAGTTAAATGACTCTACTCTCTAAGTACTACTAGAAAGAATTATTAGAGGTCAATTACCACAAAATTTAAATTGACATTTTTGGTAGTGGTCCTCTGTCATAAAATTTAAAAGGTTATTAAGAAGTAACTGACTTTATTTATTTAGCAAACACTGTATAATCAGTTATTTTTGCAGATTGACCGCTACAGGGGTTAAGAACTTTGTGAAAGAAATTCAAACAAACCAAATTACATATTTGAATGGAGATATTTTATGTGTCTTTTATAGAAGTTATTTGTTAAGGACAAAGGTAGAGTCCCCATATTAAGTATTTTCCAGGCTAACACCAGCATAGAAGGGTTTTGTGATATAGACTCCCATTTGTCGATTCAATGGGGCAGTTTCTAGGGGGATTTTGTGCTTTAAATAAGACAAGCACAACCTTTGATTGCAGTATGAGTAAGGCTCTCTGGGAGACACAGGGAGAGAATAATTTACCTATGACTAGAGAGGTCAAGAACTTTGTGAAAGAAATTACATTTAACTTGAGTTTTTAAGAATGACTCAGAGTCATTTTTAAGAATGACAGTTAAGAATGACTCAGAGTCATTCTTAAAAATGACTACACAAGGTTATAAAAATGCCATGTGAGAGAGGGGAAAATGTACAAAAACAGAAAACAAGGCCAGGGTGCACTGTGTAAGTGCAAAACCTGGGGACTGCAGGAGCAGGGTTGTTGAAAAGATTGATAAAGCTCAGCTCACATAGACTCCTTTGATTCAATGAGAGGTTTGGGGCCTCCTTATCTTGCAAGTCAACAGTGTTCAACATGTGTTCCTCTGTAGCATAGATGACAGATGGTATTTACATACATGACACAATGCCATAGGCAGAGCCAAGGTTAATGTAGTTATTTGCATTCCATCTATGTTGGTCCTTTCCCATGTAATGTAAGAAATCACATAAAAAATAATCAAGTGAAAGTGAGATTATCAATTTTTATGCTCTCCAAATTGATTTAGTGGAGTAAATCATTCACACAAACTTTCATGATACAGCTCTGAGCCTAACCACCTCACATCACTGTGCTGTTAACACCACAGGTTTTGGAATTTTTGCTGTGTTAAAGACAGTCCAGTTCTTAAATTTATATGGCAATGCAAAGGAATCAAATAAAAAAAATCATTCAAAAGAAGAATAAAGTTTGAAAACTCATGCTTCCCAAATTTAAAACTTTCTATATGTCTATAGTAATCAAGGTCATATGGTACTGGCATAGGGATAGTTATATAGATTAATGTAATAGAATTGTGAACACAGTAATTTATCCATTCATTTATGGTGAATTGGATTTTGTGAAGGGGACCAATATAAATCAATAAAGAAAAAATTATTTTTCAACTTATAGTGCTAAAGACAATTGGATATCTTCATTCAAAAAAGTAAGTTGTAACTCTTCATCACAGCATATATAAGAATTAACTCAAAATGGATCAAAGATACAAATATAAGAGTTAAAAGTATAAAACTTTTAAAAGGAAACATCAATATAAATGTTTGTAACCTTGGGTTAGGCAATGAAGTCTTAGATTTGACAACAAAAGCAAAACCAAACTAAAAATAGATAAATTTGGCTTCATCAAATTTTAAAACTTCTGTGCTTCAGAGTATAGTATCAAGAAAGTGAAAACACAACTTGTAGAATGGGAGAAAACATTTACAAATTACATGTATGATAAAGGTCTAGTATGCAAAATTTATAAATTAACTATTAAAACTTAACAGTAAAAAGTCCAATAATTCTATTAAATGTGGGTAAAATATTTAAATAATTTTCCAAAGATGATATAAAGGGATGATAAATATATTCAACATCATTAATCACTAGAGAAACAAAAATCAAAAGCATAGTGAGATGCCACTTCACAAATACCAGCCTGTTTATATTCAAAAGGACAAACAATAACAAGTGTTGGCAATGATGAGAAGAAAAAAAACTCTCATGTATTGAAGGTCAGAAAGTAAAATAGTGCAGCCACTTTGGAAAATGGTTTGACAGTTTCTCAAAAAGTTAAACCTTAAGTTACCATATGACTCAGAAATTCTACTCCTACATATGTATCCAAGAGAATTGAAAACATATGTCTACATACAAACTAGATAAATGTTCATAGCAGTACTATTCATGAAAGCCAAAAAGTGGAAACAACCTCAATGTCCATCCACTGGTGAAGGGACAAATAAAATGTAGCATGTCCGTACAATAGAATATTACTCAGCCAAAAAAAGAAGAAAGATTCATGCTACAACATGGATGAAACTTTAAAGCATTATGCTAAGTTTTAAGAAAGAAGCCAGATAGAAAAGGCCAGATCTTGCATGATTCTTTTTATATAATATATTCAGAATAGGCAAACCTATAGATACAAAAAGTAGATTGTTGGTTCAAAGGCCTGGAGTAGATGAGGAGTGACTGCTAATGGGTACAAGGTTTCTTTTGGGGGTGATAAAAATATTCTGGGATATGATTATGACAACTGCACTACTCTCTGAATATACTAAAAACCACTGAATTGCACACTAAAAGAGTTAATATTTAGTATGTGAGTTACATTTCAATTTAAAAAGTACTAAATAAGCCATCAAGAGTGCTGCCATCTATAAGGATTTGGGGGAGAATATACCTGACCAATCACTGAAGCACTGGACTATGTTGATGTTAACTCAATAGAAGGCAGCAAATAATGCCCACCTCCCCTCGCCTTGGTTAAGCTAGCTGAGTAATTCTTTAATGAGAAAGGAGTTGGTATTCTTTATATTCTGTGTATAGAAATATTAAAATCTTTTTTTTTTAATATATTTTATTGATTTTTTACAGAGAGGAAGGGAGAGAGATAGAGAGTCAGAAACATCGATGAGAGAGAAACATCGATCAGCTGCCTCCTGCACACCCCCCACTGGGGATGTGCCCGCAACCCAGGTACATGCCCTTGACCGGAATCGAACCTGGGACCCTTGAGTCCGCAGGCCGACGCTCTATCCACTGAGCCAAACCGGTTTCGGCGAAATATTAAAATCTTTAATAAAACAACCGTGTATTAAATGCTGAGTGACATGACATGACTACCATTTGGTCCTACTTTCAAACACCTCAGCCTAGAAGGTAAGGCAGAATTTCTTTGATCTAAAACATGATCCTTGTATGCCCTTGCAAAACTGTTTGTGTGTTTGTACCACTACTCCCCAATTTATAGCAAAGGCCCTAAGACTGCTATGACATAATTGGAGTTAAAGCAGGTATGCTCTTTTCACTGATGAATTTAATAACAAGATCTATCTCAAAGTCCAGAATGGAAGACATACAGACTACCAGAGGAATCGGAATAGGCAATAACTAATTTCCAGGTGGCTTGTGATGGCTCTACTGAGGTAGAGAACAGATTAGTTGGGGAAAGCCTGCCATGAATTTTGGGTACGAGGGACAGAATTCCAGTACCTAGGAATACTTGTAAGAAAGCATGCACACAATGAGCCCCCAAATAAATAAAGTATCAAGCCAGGCAGCAAGGTAATGACTAGAGATAGGAAGGCAAAAGTGTGACAGAGTTACAACTTGAATCTGCATACAAGGTCAAAACAAACCCAGTGTTAAATGTGATTCTCCTAATCTACTGGTGTGGAGCTACATAAGGAATCATGTCTTATTCACTATTTGTTACCACTTCATCAGCTGAGAGGCTTGTCGCAGAGCCGGCGCTCTAGAAATATTATTGAGTAAATGAAATAATAAATGAGAAGACCCCCATCTGTGACCATTAGAGGGATACAGGGGCCAAAAGGTAAGTCAACCAGAACACTTGACTATCTTTATGCATCTAGGCCTTTTAACGACATTAATAGCTTTCATGAGGTCAATGAATATAGTGTGGAAAATTATTCCTTAATTTCTGTAATTTACTACCAAGAAGCAAGTCATTCAATTACCCTTCAATGTGGCCTCAGATTTCACTGTACTTCTAAAAGAATAGTTAGCAAAGAGTTTCCAAACTAATGCAAGCAATCTGGCCAAGATTCCTCCTTGAAAAGAACATTCTAAATGCTGCTTATCTACAAGAATACGCTATTAAAAATGGCATCAGAAGTTAAATTCATATAATCGTGTTATGTCAACTTCCTCCATTTGCAAAATTGTAGCAATTATTAGGAGGAAAATATTTAATTGGGTGTCCATTGAAGTATTTCTAATCTATTGATGCTATCATCGATATTCTGAAAACCTGAAACCCATATGTTGTGATTTTTGTTAAATTGACCCATCAGGGTGTTGGATGGCAAACCATAGCTCAACAAAGGCTGCAAGGGAAAGTGAAATGAGTTTATTACTCACAGTCCTGGAGGAATACAGGGCATACCCTGAGGGGCTACATGGGGAGGTCATGGCACTGTATAGCAAAGTGTGAGCTACTGAACCTGGGCTTGCACTTTTATTGGGGTTTGCAGGTGGAATACTTTTCGGGTTGTTCCAAGCTAAAGTGAGACTGATCAATTCAAACCAAAAGCCACTGGGAAATCAAACCAAAAAGAGCTGGGATTTCATAAGCTTTAAGGGGGGGAGGGTGCCTTAAGGTCTTATTTAAAAGATGCACAAAGAATGGAGGTGGGAGGCGAAAGGGCCTTTTCATAACTCATATTTGGAACTTACACTAACTTGTGACTGAGTTGGTTGTTATTTAGGGCACTTGAGGGAGGAGCTAATGTCAGTTTAAGGCCCCATGCAGACTACTTAGTCACACAAAATGGATGCCAAGCTGCTGCCTCAGTAGATGCTTCCCAGTTATGGCAGCTACCTAAAGAGGATGAGAGGATGACCTGTGTGGTCTATGAAAGCAGTTTACAGTTTATCTAGATTTTAGTGTCACAGCATAAGCTTCTCAGTATGTGTTAGTTTGTTTGAATCACAGGTCAATGACACAGTTACAATGCATTACTTACTTAATTATCGGTAAGACACTCCTTGATATTTTGATTTAGTTTCTTTCACTGGTTATATTGATATGAGAAAATCCACAGAAGTTATGACTACTGAGAAAATGATATCCTGGTTCCTACTTGCTGTTTAATATCCATAATAAACAGGAGAGAATAAAAGTGTGATTACTATCATTCTCAGTAAGAATTTATTCTTCTAATAAAATGTTTAAAGACCAGGAAATTGAATAATTCTCTTTGATACATTAAAATTATCCCTACATTGAAAATTATCATGTATTCATGTATTCATTCAATAAATTTGTATTAAGAAGAGGTCTTCTAAGTGGCAGGTACTTGGTGTCATATATAGGAGAGGCGAAACAGTGAGCATATCAGACAGAAGGTATATTTTCAACATACCTTCTGTTAAGATCTGTTGAACATCACAAAGTTAAGAAAAAGATAAAAAAGATTTTGGAAGAAGCACTGTATAAAAACAATCTCAGACTCTGACTATATTTTTCAAACAGCAGTCATATTTTACAAGGCATGTAGATAAGATAATCAAATTTAATATTTTATTTTAATGTCTTATTCCGCTTCTACTTGCACTGTAATTTAGTAATCAGACACTTATACATGTCTGCCTATTCCCCACCTAGGCTTGCTCTTCTTTATGCTAGAACCTGGGTGATAGCTTTCAAGAGGTTTTCCTATAATCCTGCTCAAAAGTAAGAGCTATACATACTCGAACATTTTTTTTTATGATATGACATGTTTGTTGAGGCATAGTTATAGAATCATCTGCTACCAGGGTACTAATCAAGTTTTCTTTTTGCATTATCCATCCATTAACACATTCAGAATCCCTCTGAACAGAAATACCTCCAAGACAGTTTATAAGGAAATATTATATTTTATACTACAAATATATAGTGCCATGAATACAGTACAAACCAATAAAAATGAATGGTTTACTACTCAAAGGAAGCTTTCAGTGAATCTTTTTGCAAAGATAAAAATTGCTGACATTTAATCCTGTACATAAATTTAGATATTCTTATATTAGGTTTGCTTAATATGATATGTTCTCACAACTAACAAGTTCCCCAAACTTTTTGAATCTGTATTTACTATTATTACATAACAAAGCATGAAGATATATTTGAAAGATCTTTGAACTAAGGGTCAGTGATTCAGGTTTGTGTGAACTTAGCATGCTTTTTATTCCTCCAGACCTAGTAGGTGATGGTTAATTTTAAGTGTCAAATTGACTGGGATAAGAAATGCCCAGAGAGCTGGAAAACATTATTTCTGCGTGTGTCTCTGAGGGTCTTTCTGAAGAGGTTAGCATTGAACCGATAAAATGAATAAAGCAGATAGTCCTCCCAATGTTGGTAGGAACCATCCAATTCCTTGAGGGCTTAGATAGAAAACGCTGGAGAAAGGGTGAGACCTCCCACCCACCCACCAAATGGGACATCCATCTTCTCCCTCTGACACTGATGTTCCTTGGGCCTTATTCTGACCAGGACTACACCGTCTGTCCCTCCACTTCTCGGGCCTCCAGACTTAGATTGAATTACACCACTAGTTTTCCTGGTTCCCAGTTTGCAGAGTGCAGATTGTTGGATTTCTTAGCCTCCATAACCACATAAACCAATTCCTATAACAAATTTCTCTCTTTCAGCAGGATACATATAATCTTTTTTTTTCTGTTTCTCTAGAGGACACTAATACATAAGCCAAGGGAATTATACTAGATGTGTGCTCAAGTTTCTTCCAATTCAAAAATTTGATAATATGCCATGCTATAACAGCTAGTTCCTTATGTTAGAAGCTTTTTATCAGTAACTACAGCATAAAAATAGAATTTACGAAAATGAATTAGGTAAGTGACCTCTTGGTGTGTTGTAAGCTAGGCTCTAACACAAGCATCTATCACATGCACAATTCTATGTAGAGTTTTTCTGAGTGTCAGAGATTCAGAGGACTTCAACGATGTGAGGGCTGTGCAGTGCTACCTGCACTGTAATTTAGTGAGCAGTATTCCAGGCTGCTTTTTGAAGATTTCACAACAAACCCAAGTTTATTGTCCCTTATATCATTAAAAGGGGTTGCAGTACCAATGTTTAGCTTGAAGGGTAAATGTACTCTCTTTTAAACAGAAGGCAATATCATGTTTGAACTGTTGGAACACTTAACCATGTTTGGTGTCCTATTGATTTATTTAAAACATTCTCACATTGAAAAGTTCTTACAGCAATAACCCAATGGAATATAAAAGTCCAAACATGAAATTTGAAAGTCCATAGGTATGTTGGGCATACTATGGCACTCACCCTGATGTAGATCCATGGCTTCTGATAATTATAAAGACATTTACATGAGAAAGTTTCTCAAAGATTCTTAACAGGCCAATTATGTGATAAAATATTTCAAAAAGTAACTCTGCATGGCTCAGGACAATTACTGGATTCATATCAATGAAAGTAAAATGGACTTGCATTAGAGGACACAGTGCTATAATTGTTTGCATTGAAATCACATAGTTGTTCTTCCTCTGCTCCAAAGATCACCATGATGACTGACCATTTAGCTAAACACTAGAGGCCCAGTGCATGAAATTTGTGCATGCTTGTGTGTGTGTGTGTGTGTGTGTGTCCCTCAGCCCAGCCTGCACCCTCTCCAATCTGGAACCCCTCGAGGGATGTCTGACTGCCTGTTTAGACCTGATCCTTGTGGCATCGGGCCTAAATGGGCAGTCGGACATCCCTCTCACAATCCAGGACTGCTGGCTGCCAACCACTTGCCTGCCTGCCTGCCTTATTGCCCCTAACCACTTCTGCCTGCCATCACCCCTTAACCACTCCCCTGCCAGCCTGATCGATGCCTAACTGCTTCCTTGCCAGCCCGATTGCCCCTATCTTCCCTCCCCTGCAGGCCTGGTCCCTCCCAATTGACCTCCCCTGCTGAACTGGTCGCCCCTTACTGCCCTCCCCTGCAGGCCTGGTCCCTCCCACAACTGCCCTCCCGGGATGGCCATCATTGACCACACGGGGGTGGCCATCTTGTGTGTTGGAGTGATGGTCAATTTGCATATTACTTTTTTATTAGATAGGATGGGTATCAGTTTCCCCCAAATATCTAGGCATTTAAGATTTGATAGCTGAACTATTTGTCAGTGTTTACATTCCTGCCTTTGCCACAATATATCAAAGTGCTTGTTGCTCTCAGAATCACCACCATGCTCTTCCTGCCTAAAATCTTCTGCAGTCTTCAAATCCCTCACAAATACCTACTTATCTTAATTCTCTACCTATACCTGCAAATAAAATTGTGCACTATTCTTCTTCTTCCCCTTTCTTCTCATTAGTCGAAGGAAAATCACAGCACTCGTAGTATCTTACTGCACTTATTGAATGTCTGCTTTCCTCTTTGTAATGTCAGGCTCCCAATCCAAAAAAAGGAATTGTGCTGTCTTTCCTAGTATCCCAAGCCCAGCTTAAAGCTGGCACATGGTAGGCACTCATCAAATAATTCTGAACCTCTTTGTGAATGAAAAATGGCCACATACTAAACCTGACAAGGTCTGGGGAGGCCTACATGGTGGTCCATACAAACTCAGAGACCTAAAATAACCACATAAGATAGTCTGAAGTTACAACTTCCTAACTAAAAACAAATCATGTGGGTAGCTATTTCCTAGGCTGGTATCTTCCTTGACAAAGGTCAATCTTTACCTTAACTGAGCCTGTCTATTGTCCTTTTGCATCTAAGATTACATGCCTTTGGAATATCAGAGTAATCCCCTTTTTCTAGACCCCTCAGGATACAACCTCTCACCAGAGCACAAGACCAGGACACCCCTCATTGTTATCTTGTTGCCCAAATACCATTTCTATGTGTTGTGAATGTGAACTATCTTATACACACCAATGTAAAAGAAGTGTGTGTCTATCTGTTTTACTTTTTATCTAATCTCAGAGATTTCCCACTTTACTTTCTCCCTAATCTATCAACAATGAATTTCACGTAACCCTCTTATATCTTCTCCATTGATTAAAATGAATAAAATAAAGTGCAAAACTGCCATTCTCTGGAGCATTTTCTCAATCCTTTGGGATTTTGCTTCCCAGCAATTGTCATCAATTTTGCTCAAATAAACTCATAAAAAATCTTACAGGTTTGGATGTTTCTGATGTCAACATCTTTATACTATAAATAGGAAAACAGGCGCTGAGAAAAGTCAAGTACCTTGTCTAAAGCTATTCAGCTAATTTGCTGGCAGAATTGTGAGTCCCCATTCTTGTAAGTTTATCAGTCTTTCCACACAACTACACCACATAGGCAATGCAGTTGGTCTGTGTACCTTCCAGTTATTTCACTTACTCCTTTGTGTTTTATCTTCTTAAAAATAATATCCTGGACAGACTTGCTTCTTCAACTTCTGAAACCCAAAACTTACAATCATCTCTGAATATACCACCTTTGCCTCTACTTTCTGGTTTGCTCAATCTCCACACTTTGAAATCTTGCCTATGTCCTCAGAGCTCAAGAATCTCCCTATTCTAACTACCTTAGTATCTGCCCCACGACCATTAGCCATATAATCCCAAAACAGCCAGAAAGCAAAATTTCCCTTACCACATATTTTATCTTTATTGATACACAGTGTGATTATATCTCTGAAGATGTAATGCTCCAGAAATATTAGGTATGTTCAAATGAGATCCATGAGCCATTTCAGATGATAAAAAAATATATACCACTTTTATGGAATTTGAACCAGTCCATTAACTTTGCCTTGCATAAAACTACCAGGTTAGGATTTTTAATTGAACAGGCTTGAACTTTCCTAGTGGATATTTCTTCCTTTGTATATTAAAATCTCACTCTTATTGCCTTTGAGTAAACAAACACACAAATACCTACGCAAACACTCAACTTAATTAAAAACAGAAAGCCCATTCACTTAATTAGTCAGTGTGAATGAAGTACCTTTGGAAAAGATGCTACCAACTTTTGCACTTAAGAAAAGCTATTAAATACTAGTGAATCTGACTCTCTTTGGCTCCCTGTAAATTGTGTTAAAAAATGTACCAAAATGTATATGCACACACATTTCAGATGACACAACAGGATTTTTAAACAAGTTCATAGCAGAAGTAATCAGACACCTTTGTTTTTTATAGGAAAACTAGAAGACCGGTGCACAAATTCGTGCATGGGTGGGGTCCACCCATCCTGATCAGGGCCAATCAGGCTGGACCAGCCGGGGGCAGGGGCCAAGGGGGTTGGCCGGCTGGCCCCGCCCCCAATTGGGGTTGGGGGGCCAATAGGGAGTGAGGCCGACTGGAGGGAGGGGCCGGGAAAAGACCCACTGAGCTGGAGCTGAGCATGGGCCCCAGGCTTCTCAGGGAGGACAGCCTCAGCAAGGAAACAGCAACCACCAGAAGGCTCTGCAAACAGGCCCTGAGCTCCCTTTGGAGGCAGACTCAGAGCTGGTGTCTCTGTGTGTACATTAGACACAGCCCAGCACTCGCCTTTGTCTGTTGGTCAAATCCATTGCATCGAAAAACTTGTTCCCCTTCTTCTCTTTGGGCCCTAACAACAAATACAGACCAATTGGAAGACACGGGCCCCAGTGGCAGAGCCAGGCCCCACAATCACCCAGAATTTAGGCATAAGACAACTGGGTAGTAATCTCCATGTAACAGAAGACACTGTTTTAGAGTCCTAATTATCCCTAAAAATGTGCCCAGCTGCTCCTCTTTAGCCGAGATAAACTGAACTAAGGAACCAGAGACAGAGTTTCCTTTGAGATGGGATCCACCGGGAGCCGGCTGGTGGCAAGGCCCCTCACAGGAGGCTGCCTTTCCCCAAGCTCAGTGTGCTCTGAGCCGGTCCATTTCTGGTGGTGCCGGGTCCTGGGCTGCTGGTCAGGTGGCAGGTCCACAGGGTTTCTCTCCACTACCTTCCTGGGTTCCTGAGCATTACTCTCCGGCCGGGTGCGCCAGGCGGCTGTCTCTAGAGCCCGGACTCGGAGAGCAAAGGAGCTGGCCCAGGCCGAGAGGGACCCGCAGGTGGCCAGCCGCGCCCCCCATCCTTGCTTCTCAGTCTTGTTCACATGGATCAGGCCAATGCCCGCTGCTCGAGACTGGCAGGGTCACACCAGGGAGAGGGGAGCCCTGACAATCATCTTGGTTGAATTTGTCCCACAGAGCCTTCATCTCAAGCTGCATGCTCACGCTGGCCACCTTTGCGTTCTTATTTACCGGCGCCTTGGCGGTGGCCATGCAACTGGCCCTGGGGCCCTTGGGCTCGGCAGAGGTGCTGGTGATGGCTCTTGCAGCCTGCTCATCATAGCAACCGGTCATTCTGGTCATTCTGCCATGACAGTCACTGGGCTTTTATTATATAGATAAAATCTAGAAGAAAAATAACCTTCTCAATTCTTCTTTTCAAATTTTCTCTGTACTCTAACATAAAAACCATTGAACACTGAACATCTGAATAAATACTTCTAAATACTTTGCTATCTTAGCCTCCACATATAGATGAGAAAGCTTAGGCCCATATAGGTTAAGTAATGTAACCATTTTTATAGCTAGTGAATGGCAGAGTTTAGATTTTTATCTAGGGAATCTTTCAATGGTTGCCTAGAGTATGAAATATACATTTACAGTTAATCCACATCCATTTTTATACAACATTAAATCACTTCAAGGGGAGACCAAGTATCTTATAATAACAAAATAATTAATCCCTATCATCTGTCCCTTACAGCAATGCTACCACTCATTTAAATGTAAGTATATTTAAGTATATGCACATATAAAACAATTATATATATTGCATATATAATACATTGCTGTTATTGCTATTTTGAACAAACTACTCTGTTAGATAAAGAACAGATATATTTTTTTAATTTTCCTTCACATATTTTTTTAATGGTCATATTTTCTTTATTAGATTCCACTTTTTGAACTATGTTATTTTTATTCTCGCTAAAAAACTTAACATTTTTTTTGCAAGACAGGTATACTGATAACAATTTATTTAATGTTTGTTTATCTTAGGAAGTTTTTTTTTTCATCTTCTCCTTTGCAGGATAATTCTAAGTTTTTTGCTGGTATTGCTTTGTGTTTTGTTTTTTGCTTTTGTTTTTTTGTTTTGCTTTGTTATTTACTTTCAACAATAAATATTCCATTCTAATCTTTTCCTTTGAATGTATTCTGAAGATAATAACTCTGAAGTAATTCTTATCTTTGTTTCTTTATTGTTGAGGTCCTTTTCCTCTTGCTTCTTTCAGAATTTTTGGTTTATCTTTGTGGGTTTTTTGTTGTTTGAAAATCATTTGTCTAGTCTGTAAGGTTCGGTTTTTATTTATTTTTTGTTTTGTTTTGCATTTATCTTTCTTGGTATTCTCTGAGCTTCCTAGATCTGTGGGTGTTTTTTTTTTAATCTTAATTAGAGAAATTTTCAGTGATTATTGTTTCAAATATTTCTTTGGTTCCTTTTTCTCTTCTCCTTTTAGTATTTCACATAACACATTTTGTAGTTGTCCCATAGTCCTTTGATTGTCTGCTTTTTTGATTTGGGGATTTCATCTATCTTTGTTCTCCTTGCTTTGGTTTTTCAGAATTCTACTGATATATCCTGTACTTCAAATATTATTTCTACAATTGTGTCAAGTCTATTAATAAGCCCATCAAAACATTCTTCATCTCTGTTACAATATTTTTTTACCTCTAGCTTTCTATTTGGCTTTGTCTTAGGATTTCTATCCTTTTGCTTACATTGTCTATCGGTTTTTGCATGCTGTCTGCTTTTTCCATGAGAGTCTTTAGCATATTAATCATGGTTGATTTAAATTCTTGCTTGGCTAATTCCAACATCTCTGCCATATCTGGTTCTGATGCTTAGTTCTAATTTGCCTCTTCAAATTACTTTTTTGCCTTTTGGTATGCTGTGTAATTTTTTCTTGGTAGGCAGAAATGATATACCAGGTAAAGAAAGTTCTATAGTAATGTGGGGTGAGCTGCGGGTGAGGGACAGTGTTCCACAGCGTTTGGTGAGGTCTTGGTCTCTGGACTGTGACCTTCACAAGAGTTTCTCAGGATTTTTCACCCCCTTTGAACGAGACGGGACGACTAAAACTCATCGGAGATGGGTATCTCTCTTCCCTCAGGCCAGTTATGTCAATGTAAGAAGCATTTAAACCTGTGAAGAATTTTTGTGAGTTTATCTGAGCCTAACCATCGTCAATTGCCAGGAAGCAAAATCTCAAAGGACTGAGATAATGCTCCAAAAAATGGCAGTCTTGCATCTTATTTTATACTAGAGGCCCAGTGCATGAAATCCATGCATGGGTAGGGTCCCTAGGCCTGGCTGGCGATCAGGGCCAATTGGGGCCTTCCGGCTGCCAGCTGGGACCTCCCTGTCCTGGCTGCTGGCTGCTGACCAGGGCCTTCCTTCATTCTGTGCCACCCCCTGGTGGTCAGCACATGTCATAGCGAGCAATCGAACTCCTGGTCTCTCAGTTGAACTCCTGAGGGGACACTTTGCATATTAGCCTTTCATATCTATAATAAGAAAAGGGTAATATGCTAATTAGACCAGATGTCCTCCAGACGTCATTCTGGACGTCCTTCGTCCTTCCTGACGAAGCCAGGGCCAGAGGAAAGTCAGCCCGGGTCCCGGGTGCCTGCAGGCAGCCCAGGGAAAGCCAACCCAGGTCTAGGGTGCCTGCAGGCAGCCTGGGGGAAGCCAGCTGGGGTCCCGGGTGCCTGCTGGTGGCCGGAGGAGGGAAGCCCAAGTCCAAGGTGCTGGAAGCAGCCAGTGCCGGCAGCTGGGGGAAGGAAGGCCTACTCTTGCATGAATTTTCATGCTTCGGGCCTCTAGTATATAGATATTACAATCAAAAGAGATAATACAAGTGGGTTACATGAAATTAATGCATTGGTGATAGATTAGGGAGGTCGGAGAAAGCAAAGGGGTAGGGGGTTACCTCTGGGATTGGATAAAAAATAAAATGATAGTCAATTACATCCTTTACATAGGTGGGTGCAGGATAATTAATAGTCAACAAGTAACATGATATAACAATGAGAGGATTTATGGTCTCTGCCTGGTGCACTGCGGTGCCCTGTGGGGTCTGGGAAAGGGGGTGTTACCTTGACATCCCAAAGGAATGATATGTAGATGCAAAAGACAATTGACAGGCTTAGTTAAGATTGACCTTTGTCAGAAAGGTACCAGCCTAGGACATGACTACCCACCATAAACTGCTTTTAGTTAAAAAAGTTTTAATTTCAGATCACCTTTTGTGGTTACTGTAGGTCTCTGAGTTTGCAAGGCTGCCATGCTGGTCTTCCCTGAGTAGTCAGGTTAGCATGTGGCCCCATTTCGTCCACAGTTAGTTCTAAAACGTGTCCAGTGGGTTAGGCTCTAGTTAACTGGTTTCTCCTGCGGGTAGGACTTGTTAAGAACAGAATGCTCTGACATTATTCAAAATGGTTCCTTTTTCTCTCCTCCTGCCAGAAGCAACTGGGAATTTTTTCTCTGATTTTTACTTTGGGAACCTGATTTAGCTCCTGAAAGTATATCTCACAATATTGGGGTGCCATTTGTGTGCATCCCCCTGAGGTTTTTAACTCTCAAACTTGTCCACACTGCATCTCCTGCAAACTGTTAATTACAGTTCAGGTTAGGCTACCAGAACAGGTTTCTATTTATCAGTCCTGCTCCAGCAGGTCAAGACTCCCTGTATTTGCTTCTCTGTTTCTCCAATCTCGAGGGCAATGGTTTGCCCGGTGTCCTCTTGTCTCTTGTGAATGCAAGAAACATTGTTGATTTTCAGTTTATTTAGATTTTTACTTGTTAGAATGGAAGAAAGACTCTCAACCTCATTAAGTGGGGAACCAGAAACCAGAAGTCACTAATTTCTTTTAATTATACCCTGTCAGCATATCAAAAAATCATTTTCTCTCCTCATTTGCCCAAATATGTCTATACATTTAAGCATCAACATGAGTCACTTGCATTATTGTTATAGCTTATTTAAAGTTTCCTCTGTCTCCGTTGTACCACATTCCAATCTATATTGCTGTATTTTTCCTCAATCAATGATTTCATCATGTTACTCCCACATTTATAAATCTCTGTAGGATATAGTAATATCTGTTTGTATAGCAATCAAGCCTAGCACACAGGAATGTGCTTAGTAGGTATTGATGGTATTTGTACTTTGGTAGAGATTGTTTACATTCTTTATAGAGTTAGACGTTATCTTCAGTATATTAAACTCTATGCTACTGTCTTACTGATGCAGCTGATCCTGTTTTTGAATCAAAAATTTAGATAAAGAAAATAGACAATGAATTTAATTGTTTAGATGTGACAGTTTACACACAAACACACACACACGTGGGGCAAAAGTAGGTTTACAGTTGTTTGCATGGAAAATAATACAATATTAATAAATAATACAATATTAATAAATAATACAAAAATAATATACATATATGGTTATATATAACTATAAAACTAAAAAAACTATATAAAATTATCTCTCTATAAAAATCTATCTATCTGTCTATTTATCTCCTTGAAAAACAATACAGAAAACTGATTAAGCAGGACTTTGGAAAGAGCAGGAACTGTAATTATAATAGAGGCATCTGACATGTAAGAGAATTTACTTTGAAGGAAAGGTTACCTTTGGACAGTGGGGAATAATAGTGTGTGTGTTGGAGTGGGGTTTATGGGGAAGATAAAGTAAAGTAAATGAAGAAAAAAGAAGAAAAATAAAGTGTTGAACTGAGAATTAGGGCTCATTTTAGTTAAGGATTAGGTTTAATAATTAATATAATTCTGAAATTTAGTGAAGTGATAAGAAAAATATAACATTTGAAGTGTTCTTCCCATATTAAAAAAAAAAAAACAGAAAATGGACGAATCTCCTATAATTTCTTAAAATTAAGTAACCAATTAATTGTTTCGCATTGTCATGGTAAACTAAAGTCAACTTAATTGTGTTCACCATGAAATAAATACAATTTAGCACTTTCTCCTCTTCTTTCTCTGTGTATATGTATAAATGTATATACTAGTATATGCCTTGAGCACAAAATCAGAAAATGAAATCATATACAACTTTTCTTGACCAGAAATGTGTCTGCTTCTTAATGTAATATTGGGCTGTTTCATACTGGCAATTTTAGCCTTAGAAAATGTTTAATAATAACATGTGCTTATAATTACTCTTTTAAGTTGAACCATCAAAATTTTGCATATTTATTTTCATCAAATTATACAAAGAATGGAAATATTTTTCAATGAAGTGAGATGAATATTTAGAAATGGAATGAGAGAAATGTGTACATAAATCTACTTAGGAAACTACTGTGTAAGTTAAATTTACATGTAGAATATTCTGAATTTGTAGTTGAAACAGAGGAAAACTATTGAGGTTATTCTGATATTAAAAACAGATTCTATTCTGAGGCATTTTTTTTACTTATTGAATTTTGTTTGAGTCATTCTTAAAAGAAAATCTCCTATAAGCAAAAAGCCTCATCCAAACACTAATCACCTCTTTTCTTCCCCGTCTCCCTTATCACTCTCCTTACACTCCTGTGTGTGTGTTTTTTTCTTTCTGTGCATATGCATGTTTTTGTTAAATCATTGACAAGGAAACTATCAGCCTTATGTTTCCACTAATGTTAGAAACAGCACATGGAATTTGTAATGTTAAACATAACAGCTGATCATACTGCAGAGGAGTAGAAAAGGAGAAAAAATGATGCCATTAACCATGCAAATGTGTGCCACATCTGTACAAAATTGTAATTTGCATGAATATGGCTAAGGCAAGCAGGATTACTGTCATTAGAGCAATGCTGTTTGCACTGCTATATAGTACTTAAGGTTGTATGGGTGCTTCCATTTATGATGCCCCCCTCTTTGTAAGGGTATACAATTTGGTTGTAATAATCTGCTTTTGGATGAAACATTACTACAAGTTCACAGATGGGAGCAATTTTTAATTACAAAATTGGATTCAAATTGGTTTAGCTATCTTTCTAGCAGGAGTAAAACATTTAAGTATACTAACAAAAAATTGTTTTCATTTAAAATATGAGTCATTTAAATTGAATTTGCAAAATGTGTCGGGTGTTTTCATGCTTAAGGTAGAAAACTAGTTTTATTGTAGCACTTTATGTTTTTTGAATTTGTGTAATCTTCCACTTGGATATGTATATATATAATTTGTGCATTTTAGTTCTTGAAACACTTCCAAAATAAGTTATTTCAAGTAAATGTTTTGTTAATAGTTTTATCATACCAACTCTTAATAAATTACATACTGTGTATTAATATAGGGCCTCTTTAGCCTTTAACAAGACACAAGGTAAAACACAAATTTTTTAAAAAAATTACAATCAGTGTTGCCTGGGTATGAATATAACAAATTACTTTAGCAGTTTAATGTTGACAAGCTGCTTAAGTGATACAATAGAATTAAAAAATATCAAAGATGCAAGTATTACTCACAAGTATGCAATTGAATAACTAGTGTATCGACTTTATGCAGGTTTTGGTTGGCCAGAAATGTTGGTTATAATACCTAGGTTATAATCACTTTTACCAACTTTATATTCTGAAAACTACAGATATTTATATATACCTATGTTCTTTGTCATATAACAATGGCTAGAAACAGAACCTAAACTAATGCTCACACAACTAATAGAGTTATTGGTGATTGAACTAATTCAGATTATTTCCATAATATTCTTAGAAAAAGATAGTCAACATCAATCTGCTGCCTCCTGCACACCCGCTACAGCAAGCTGGGCATGTTCCTTGACAGGGAATCGAACTGGTGACCTCCTGGTTCCTGGGTCGATGCTCAACCACTGAGCAACACCAGCCAGACATAACAGAACAGATTTACTAACACACTTAGGTCCGAATGGCAAGAGGAAGGGATAGTTCATGGAACCTGGAGAGACAACAGAGGAGTGGGGCAAAAGTAGGTAATCCAGAACAAGTTACAATAAAAGTACTACATTCAAATGGCTGCAAATGTTAGCAAGTCATGCTGTAACATATGTAAGCCCCCACAGCTGTCAAGAATTGCCACTGTGTAGATATACAATGTATAAGTGCTAAAAATAAATCCATGTTTGTAGATATATTAATCAAGATCCTTTAAGAAAATAGATGAGACCATTAATAGGAAAATTTGAAGAGAGTTTATTAAGGGACTATTTATGGCAGGAGTGGAATGCAGAGAGACCACAAGAAATAGTGCAGTCTCTTGAGATTAGTAACAGAGCAGATTTAAAATATATATTTTACTTATTTTTTTTTAGAGAGAGAGGAAGGGCGAGGGATAGAGAGATAGAAACATCTATGAGAGAGAAACATCAATCTGCTGCCTCCTGCACACCCGCTACAGCAAGCTGGGCATGTTCCTTGACAGGGAATCGAACTGGTGACCTCCTGGTTCCTGGGTCGATGCTCAACCACTGAGCAACACCAGCCAGACATAACAGATTTACTAACACACTTAGGTCTGAATGGCAAGAGGGAGGGATAGTTCATGGAACCTGGAGAGACAACAGAGGAGTGGGGCAAAAGTAGGTTTACAGTTGTTCGTATGGAACTACCATCCCAAAGTAATCCCTCATAGAAAGACCACACGAGTGAAACACGCGGACCTCACTTTACTCATGGTAGTGATCTTTGGTAATGTCCCTCTGTGGTCATTGCAGGGGTAATCCAGAACAAGTTACAATAAAAGTACTACATTCAAATGGCTGCAAATGTTAGCAAGTCATGCTGTTTTGGGTAATATACATATTCATGCAACGTACTACTTTGTTCAGACATTGACTAATTCATCATTTCATTACTTCACAAATACCTTATGTAGAGTGTATTATGTAGCAAATAGGCAGTTTTGTAAGAAAAGTTGGATATAACACAATTTGTGCTACAAAAGGGAGTAAACTGTGAAGGGGCGGTAGCACAGATCTCTGTGATTCTGGCCCACAGGCTGTTTCAGAGGTACAAATTAAGTGTTATCAAGAGGTGAGCACTAAGGGACTCATTCACAACAGACGTGAAGAAAGATGTACAGAGCATATGCTAAGTGATCTAGGCCTTAAATGGTGGACATATTTCCTTAGTCAAAGTGTGGATTTTTCCTGCCTGAGGAAAAATCTCTGTGGTACAAGAGTCTAAAAGGGAGTCTAAACATCTTCAAGGGATGTTTCATATGGCAGCAGTGTTAGTTCAAAAGAAGAAGAATAGGCTTATATCTCTTAGGAGGGGAACCAAAATGTTGGTATATAAGTATATAGAATTTGTGTTTTGTTGAATATGAAAGAAAAGTTTCTGTATGTTTTAGAATAAGGAAGTCAAGGCAAATATAGCAGCCCATTGGAAAGATCAGAATTACCTTGGACTCTTCTGGAGAGACTGCAGATGCTGAACAATCAACAGTGGTCGTAAAACTGCGGCTCGCGAACCACCTGTGGCTCTTTTGGCCCCTTGAGTGTGGCTCTTCCACAAAATATTGACTTCTGCGCATGGACCATGACGTTTCAATCGCACTGTACGTGCGCGCCACACTCAAGGGGCCAAAGAGCAGCATGTGGCTCGCGAGCCGCAGTTTGCCAACCACTGAATGTTCACTAAAATGACAAAGGCTGAAATCGATTGGACACAAGGAAACAGAAAAAAGAAAACACCAAAATAAAGAGACTTCACAATGTATTTCAGTGCTGTATTTAAATTTGAAATAGCTGTTTTGGATCAACTCCAAAGGAAAAAAAGAAATATTTAGGTGGTCAATTGTATCACCATCTAACATCATGTCCTTCTGAATATGAAAGTTTCTTCCCAACATGCTTTTACAAAGCCAAGGGAGGCTGATCGCTTTCTCCTTTGCCTCCCTGCTGTTTCAACAAGTATCATTATCTCTAATCCCAGCCTTGCTCATCCCGCTGAGCATCCAATAGCTATTAAAGACAGCTTTTTGCAGTATTAACTGAAGCCCTCAGTCCAGTGGCGGCATGTGGATATTTTGACATATTTTAAACCATGCTTTTTTTGAACAGCTTATTGGAATTTATCTAAGATATTTGGATCTAGAAAACTTATTTACCTCACTTGCCATGGAACACAGTGCTAGCAAGTTATATGCTGTTCTTATTTGGGGATTGAGACTGATTAGGAAAATTTATTTATTTTGTTTGTATGTAAATTGGTTTTGTAAAATAAAAATATACTAATGTCATAAGCATGACAACACAGGAATCAATAGCATTGATAGTTTTACATAACTAGTCATGTAAAAAACTAAGATATTACTAGAAATTACAGACTATCCTATAACCCTTTCTTAAAAGTTCATATAAACACGGAATTCTTAGTGCAACTATTAAGGCTGAAATCCTTTTCCCCTTTAGTCTTTATCCTATCAGATAAGGATGCTAACTTAAAATCCATGAGCTAGGCCGAAACCGGTTTGGCTCAGTGGATAGAGCGTCAGCCTGCGGACTGAAAGGTCCCAGGTTCGATTCCGGTCAAGGGCATGTACCTGGATTGCGGGCACATCCCCAGTGGGAGATGTGCAGGAGGCGGCTGATCGATGTTTCTCTCCCATCGATGTTTCTAGCTATCTATCTCTCTCCCTCTCTGTAAAAAATCAATAAAATATATTTTTTAAAAAAAATCCATGAGCTAGGCCTGCCGTTGAAAGGGCTGGAAAATGGCCTCCGGTGCAAGTCACTCTGCCTCTCTGGCTTTCCGCTGCCGACTCTGTTCAGCTCAATAGTTGGTCTTGTTGATCTTTAAGTTCTCTTCCAGATTCCTTAGTTCACCTTCAAATGTGCATATGTTGGTAATGTGAAGGACATACTAAAATAAAATGTTCAAAATGCAGATGTCTTATATGTTTATGAGGTGAATTTGGAAGATGATTATGCTTCATAATGACAATATGTGAAGATCAAGGTTCTGTCTACACCAAGCAGTGAAGCAGAAGATTACACACACACACACACACACACACACACACACACACACACATACCAGTCAGTAAGAAGCATATTTTCAAACATCTGGATCTTTTACATTATGGAGACCAAAACATCCAGATGTTTCCAGAGTTTTAGTGCTAAGCATATTTTAATACACCCCTTGAGAATCTCAATATTACCAACTCCCCAAAAGACAAATATACGTATGGTGTGTGTGTGTGTGTGTGAGAGAGAGAGAGAGAGAGAGAGAGAGAGAGAGAGAGAGAGAGAGAAAGGAGGAAGGAGGGAACATTCCACTCTCTTACTCCACAGAGAGTAACATAGTATATCCTAAAACCACTTGCAGAAAAAAAATGAGATAAATTTTCCATTTCTCCACCTTAATGTCATCTTGACTTTAGTCTCAGACTTAAAGGATTTATCATGACTTCATCTCTACACTGACAAAGAATATTCATTTCAAACATATTCCTGTCTATAATTTAGTGTGAGTGTGAGAGTGTGTGTGTGTGTGTGTGTTTTCACAGTGTCTTGTGACTTACCCCATATTTTATTCTACTTGAATTTGTGCTCTCAAATATATGTTAACCTGCAGTATTCTTTTATTCCTCACTGCATCTGTGCTGGGAACACGTCCGGGGAGCCCTTTCATTGAGCTGCAGAACTACTTGGGTCACCAAAGAAGTCTGCTTTCCTGACTTGTCAGTTTAAGTTACTGCAAAAAGAACAACTCTTAAAAATGCATGACTTCATGTGGTCAGATGTGTCAAAAATGGTTTAAAATAATACAATCCTAAGAACCATAGGGGGTGGGAGGCAACAGCAAAAAGAATCATTGGTATTTTCTTCTATATCCCATATTTATAGCCAGAGCTATAAAGGCACACCAGGAACACATGTGAGATGCAGTCATTTTCTCTAAATAAGTTTTGTCAAAATGACTGCATTTACCACTGTTACACTTACTAATTATCTCAATACCTACTGCTGGGGTGAATATCTCTAAATGCCCATGTGCTTTGACCTGGAGGCTATTCTTGTTCTAATCGTAAAATGAGGAAGGATGCTTTTGAGTGTAACTTCTAGAGACTATGGTCAACACTTGGGGAACAATCAGGAGAGAAAGTACATTCTTGGGGGAATCCTTTACAAGTTTTAAAACAATCCCACTTTTGACCTTAAATGAAAAGCATGAAATAATACTGAATAACTAACAGGGTTGCTTAATTATGCTGACACTTTTCAAAGTTTGTGTCAGTGCACATTTTACTGGAATGCTCTGTGTTACATGAGGTTTTAAATAGGAGGTAGGAAATATTTTTAGCTTTCTAATATCTGGTCGAGTTACTGTGCTTATTATGCACCTAATCATGAGGAAATATCCTTAATTTATATTCTTCGGAGTCTACTAGTCTGAGCATTCTTTCTCTTTAAAGATGCTCATTTTGTGTTGTAGTTTAAAAGTCACATTCCATGCCCTACACGCTACTCACTGAAGGTACCGAATTCAGCAAAAATATGTGCATTCATTTATGTAGACAAAGCTTTCTTTACTCACGCAAATTAAATAAATTGGTGTACAGTAATGTAATCTATGCCCTCAAAAGCTCCTTGGTGTGTCATGTGGGTTTCGTTCACAAGTTGTTGCAGGTGCAAATTTGAAAGCGCTTTCAAAAACATAACAAGCCATTTCATTCCTGAAGATGATCAGTATGTTAGCCTGAAAATTTCATAGTGCAAATTATATTTTGTTTCTGGATACTCATAAAGGCCTAAATTTAAATAGATTGCCATCATTTTTTTAGTCTAAAATCACTAAAGAAACTAAATATATCTGAAGGAATTTTTCTTTGTCAATTCAGGCCTATAATATCTGTTGAGAATAGGTAAACAGTTGGCAAGGAACTCCCTCTTGTGGTCAAACATCCTTAATTAGAAAAAGAAATTTGTTCTCAGCTGATGGTCTGGATTATTAAAACGTGGGTCACTTGTAACCATTAAGATTAACAATACTGATATAAGGGGTTTTACAGAAGCAATTCATTGCAAATTAGAGCTTAATTCTGTAACATATGCTCTTAATTTTTCCTAAAAATAGAGCTTTGCACTGCTGTTCAGGATAAATCCACTTTGAATTTGAATTTCTAAGGCTTCTTATAACTTTTATAACATCATGGCAATATTTTAAAATTATATGTGCACAGTTACATGTAAATGTATGCATGTGTGACATATCTATACCAGACGTGGAGCAGATAATATTTATGAACTGAGTATTGTAAGAAGTTCACGTCCTCTTTGTTCAAATGTACTTTGCATTCTTATAGTTTCTAAAACTGTAGATACTGCTAAAGGTTTTTCCAAGCAGCAGGAGAAACAGTTCCGTATGCTGTTAACCAGTGCTCACCAGAGTACATGTGGTGACAGCATCTATTGTCAGAGGCAATAAATGCCTGTCATCCAATCAGAAATGTCCCAAACACTTATTATGAATGAGGCAAATTACTAGGCACATAATGAAGCTCACAAATTATAATTTTTTTCCCTGATCGTTTGACTTAAGCCGTGCCTCCAACCACTTCACAAGATCGGTAATAGACACTATCTGTCCTCAGACTGAGTGTGCAATTCATTTCCATGATGGCAAATTAAAACCTGATGCCAAGAAGCCTGGGATTGAGCTTATCTTCTGACAGCACATCAAAGGTCAGGAAGAAGGCCCTGCACAGATCAGGTCGCTGCTGCCAGTTCACATACGAACAGCACAGTCTGAACCAAGTTCTTTTGGGAATGACTTTCAATATGAGCAAAAGAGGGCTCCCAAGTTGAATTGAGTCATTAATTAAGGACAAGAGAGAAAGGAGAGAGAGAGAGAGAGAGAGAGAGAGAGAGAGAGAGAGAGAGAGAGAGAGAGACTGATCATAAAAGTTCTGCAGTCTGTGCAAGGAATGTCTACATGCAGAGAGCGCTATTTCTGTGCATGTGCTGGTTCCAACATCTCTTTGCCTGCCTAAAGTTAAACACTTAATTGATGATCAGCCAATGATGCACTTATACCTTCTTTACATAAACTAAGGAAGAATATGCATGAGAGGATGGAATTTTTGCTCATATTTTCTAGCTGCTCTTATTAAGTTCTATTGACTCTGGTGTGTTTTATATTTAATTTGTTTTCCTATTTTGTTATAGATACAAACTAAGTATGTTCACTAAAGAAAAATCAGAAGTGTATACATTTTAAAAAACATTCTCAAAACATGGGTAACCATGTAGTAGTATTAATAACATTATTTCACAGAAATTGACTAATTTCTGAGTTCATAGCTGGGTTTATTTTTTTAGTCTTCTCATTTTTAGCATCAGCATAATTTCTACAATCTTTTCTATGAATGACTATGATATATTTACCCAAACCTCCATAGCTAGACCCTTTTAGATAGCTTCCCAACTTTTTAAATGTTAAGAAAAAAAGATAAATATTTGCATAATTATATCTTTACTCACATGCCTAATTATTTAGCAATACGATGTATTCTCAAATTAGCAAATTGTAACATAAAATGCCACAACTTTTTGATCAATTGTTTTTACTTTTATTTTAAAATTTGGTGTATTTTAATAAAATTGTAACTATGTTCATGAACTCATTTTCAAGTAAATCAAGTATGAATTCAATAGCATTGTTAAAAGAATTTATTTTTTTTCCAAAATAATGTTTCTTAACATCAGAAAAAAGTAATTAATCTCTTAGCTTAAATTCAAGTTCTGTGCAAAGGAATATTAATGGCTAATAAAGTTACTAGTATAACTCATACTATAATCACCATCTGTATTCTTTTAATCTGTACTTTCATTCATTACATGCTATCAAGACTCCTGTAATACCTTTAGAATTAGAAAGATGCCTTCAAAATATTAAGGAGGCCTTTTTATATTAGATAAAATTTATTGTCATTTAGTTGCTCTTAAAGGTAACTATTGGTTTTAATATATTTTTCTACAATGTATTTTCCTGAAGGTAATGTATTTCATGAGAAAAACAGAGTAGGGTAACAGGCACGTATGTAGGCAAAAATCTATCTATCAAATATTTATCTACCTTTATATCTATTTTAAAATTGATTACATTAAATCTAAAATTCAATTCATTGTAGAAAATACAATTATTTTTTATACCACATAGAAAATCTCCACCAATTATAAGGTATTTTTTATTATGAGACAAGTTCTTCTTTTTAAAAAAATATGTTTTTATTTATTTCAGAGAAAGGAAGGGAGAGATAGAAATATCAGTGATGAGAGAAAATCATTGGTTTCTGCCTTCTGCTCCCTGCCACATACTCCCACACTGGGGATATAGCTTGCAACCCAGGCATGTGCCCTGACTAGGAATCAAACCCTGAGCTCCTGGTTCATTGGTCAATGCTCAACCACTGAGACACACAGGCCAGATGTCAAGTTCTTCTTTTAAGGACATTAAAATTTAGAATCAATGTCTTAAAATCAATGTGTATATAATCAGAGGTATATGAAATATAAAGAAATATATATAATTACATGTAATGTTATACATATACACACATCATAACTCTGGCCATGGGTTTAATCATTATTTAAAATAATTGATTTAATTTAACAACAGGAATACACTTCACACCTTGGCACTTTTTTTCTGGAATATAAGTTATGTGTCTATGCTTTAATCATTTATAGGTTATAAAATCAATAAATATAAATACACAAAGTATCTGCAGGTAAGAAAAAAATAACCACATTTTTTTCTACAGTAAGCTTATGGCTTCTGCAAATATTTTAAAAAGCTAGGAAATGTTTCTTTCAAATATTAAATACAAATCAATAGCTGGTCTACACTGTCTCTTCTATGCCTATGGCAGACATTGCTACCATGATTCGTTGACTCTAAAATGCCATGAATCATTAGACACACCATCATTTTGTGTTTGATTAAAAAAAATACTATGCCAATTAGACTGTGACATGTCATTGATTGTTAGACACACCTCAATTCCAGAGAAGTATCAATCCTAGCATATATGAAATATTGTAATCAATCATTAACTCTGAATACAGCCTCTGATTATTTTGCAAGGCAACATTCCCTACAGGCATACCATGGAGAAGGATAATTTTGATATGGAAATGATTGGATGTTGAGAATTGCCTGAGATGACAACAGGAAATTTGAAATCCTGTAGTTAATGAACAGGTAAAAGTCTTGCTATATGATAAATCTAGAAAACTGTGTGTCACCTTGATCTTATCTTTTGAAAAAGTAAATTTACTGAAGGAATTTCCCATAAGCATATCTCTCTAATTTCATTTGGTTACCAACAATAAACTAGAATTTATATGAAAAGAAGGGAAGAAAAAATAGAGAGAGAAATATAGCATTAACCAATTTCCTTGTGTTAAGACCCATTATATATATTTCATGTGTAGTTTTTATTTGATAACTAGTAGCCCGGTGCACGAAATTCATGCACATTAAAAGGGAATTAATTGCCCTAACCAGTTTGGCTCAGTGGATAGAGCATCGGCCTGCGGACCCAAGGGTCCCAGGTTTGATTCTGGTCAAGGGCATGTTACTTTGGTTGCGGGCACATCCCCAGTGGGGAGTGTGCAGGAGGCAGCTGATCGATGTTTCTCATCGATGTTTTTAACTCTCTATCCCTCTCCCTTCCTCTCTGTAAAAAATCAATAAAATATATACTTTTAAAAAGGGAATTAATTAGCAGAGATATTTTAATATTGCTATTTGCCCTTTCTCTATAATAGAAGTGTGAGAGATGAAAGGAAATTAGTAAAATGTATATGAAAATAATATATAAATTTATTAATAAATAAACAGTAAAAAAGGATATAACAACAGAGGCATGATATAAAAATGACAAAAACATATGAAAACAACAAAAACATGATATGAAAACAACAAAAACATGATATGAAAACAACAGTGATGCAAACAATGACTGATAAAGTGATTAAACTTATTCTAATATCTCCCTGTACATCACATTAAGAGTGAAAACACTTTCAGAGTGCTTGACTAATTTCCATTGTGATGAAGTATTTAGAACTTTAACTGTAACGTCACATGCTCTTCAAACTCGAGAGAAAGCAACATATAACTGACCATGTGTGAAAACGGGTTCAGGTAGGAATATGCCTACTTTGTCTAGTGTTTGTCCTTGTGGTTTATTAATAGTCATCACAAATGCTGGCATCACAGGAAACCGTCATCAAATCAATTTAAATGGGAGGCCAGTGTCAGATGGGGACAAATTAATTCTTGGAATCAGAACAGCCTCTTCCTCTGCTGATCCTGTTAATACTTCAGCTTCGATAATGTTAGGTCATAATCTTTTGATAATAAATCTGGTACCATTACAAAGACCCCATTTACTATTGAGATTTCTTAATAGCATGATGATTGCACCCACTTTCAATTTTAATTTATGACAGGGCATTCCCAATGGAGTAATACTATTAAGAAATTTGATGGGAAAATTTTCCTTTTCAGCATGATCTGTGGAACCAATGGAATCATCACTCAAATATGTGTGAAAATCTCCATCCAGTATATCCAAATTTTCTTCATTTAATTTTTGAACATGCTCATTTTTTGGACAAAGAATTGCACATTTAGATATATTTTTAATATTATCTATAGCAGTGGTTCTCAACCTTGGCTGCACATTAGAATCACCTGGGAATCTTTTTAAAATCCTGATTCCTGGCCCTCATCCTCCAGAAATTGTTTCTTTGTTATGAGGTGGGGGCACAACATTAGTAACAAAGAAACAGAATTTCTGGAGGATGAGGCCCAGAAATCAGGATTTAAAAAGATTCCTAGGTGATGCTAATGTGCAGCCAAGGTTTGAGAACCCCTGATCCATATATATAGTATTTCCCAAAGTTAGCTTCAATAATAAGATCCATACAAATCATTTCACTTCCACGCTCCACTCTGAGGGCCCGGTTCCTGACTGAAACCTCCAGGAAACAGCAGGGGGAGGCGCAGCCGTTTCCAAGACAACCCCTGCAGGACTGACTTCCTTCCTGTTGGCTTGCTTCTGGCCGTGATATTACACCAGGGTTTTTTTTGTTTGTTTGTTTTTTTCTGCGACTGATGTTTATTACTGAATGTATGAAGCACACCAAATCCAAGTTCCTCAATACAAGGGTGGGGAGAAGTGACGGTGAGTTTTTCATACTAACAAGAGACTTATTTTCCAAGTATACTGTTATAACACAGTTCCACCTCGCTGCTGTCTCAGCGATCATGCTTCTCCTCCAGTGACAGATATGATCCAGTCCCTAGAGGCAGAAATTCTGGTGAAGACCTTTGGTGCAGTGGGATGGCAGCTACTACTTCCCCAGCTCACAGTACCGATGAGCTTGCACTGCCCATCCTGGGCGCATTGCAGTGGTCCTCCAGACTCTCCCTGCAACCAGCAAAGAGAGAAGTTCTCCTGGCTGCATGGTCTATAGTTGAGGCTAACCTCGAATGCACAGAATGATCAGACAAGGCATAAGTCACTCTTGGATCTCTTATTTCTACTCACAACAGCAGAGAACCAAAGCCACTCAGGTAGTTGGCAGATGTTACAGATATCTGAATCATATCAAAATCCATATTTTCAAGGAGAGGCTAAAAGATACAGTGAGTATAAATTAATTCAATACTGACAGGGTTTTTATATAAGTAGAGATCCCAGGAGCCTGAAAAGTTTTGACCTAGTCATTTTACTGATAAAGAACCTGAAGCTTGGGTTAGTGAATAACCTACTTAAATTCACACATCTGAGGGTGCAACTGTTGAGGTTAATATCCAAATCTGATTTTAAATCTTAGGTCTTCTCTACTACAGTGGGGCCTTGACTTACGAGTTTAATTCGTTCTGTGACAGAGCTCGTAACTCAAATTACTCGTATGTCAAATCATAAAGTGAACGAGTGAGACACGTGATGCTGGACTGATGTTGTGGCGTTCACTGTGACGTTCGCTGCGCCAACTAGCGGTGGGGTATCTGAAGCTGGCTCGTAACCCGAATTTTAGCTTGCAACTCAAAGCAAAAAATCGGCCGAGAGATGGCTCATATCTCGAAAAACTCGTTAGTCGGGACACTCGTAAGTCAAGGCCCCACTGTACCTCAGAACACCACTCTGAAATTTACTTACAATAATTTGGCTCCATGAATTAGTCAGTAAATTAAGGAATACCTCCCTATAATGAGAACTGGAATCTCCTGATGGGGTCCACTTATAAGATTTATATTTATCTCATATATTCTGATTATTTGTCTATTTCTGGGCACTTTTATACAGAAAAACTTGCTACTGACACCTAATCATTACTGGGACTCCCATAAACATTCCCACTCATTCTTCTTCACCTTTGGCTGCAGACTTCTGTAAATTACAATTTATTTCAAGATGCTGGGGCTGCAGTTATTCAACTTCCTCTACTTTCTCATTTGGTTGACTCAACTATCTTTCACATACACACATTTAGCAAGATAGAATGATTCTGTATTCCTAACCTAGCCTATCACATTCTTTATAGAAGAACTATGTCTATTATTTTTTAAAAGAATATAGTTTAGCCCAATTAATAAAATTTTATGTTCTAAAATTACTGAACTACTTCTCATGATGTGATTGCATGTTGAGGTGACAAAGAATTAGGGGGGAAAAAAGGAGTGAAAATAACTCAGTGAGTCATAATATTTTTAGAGAAACTGTCTTTACTTTCAGAAAAACCAACTTGTTCATTCTAAGAAGACATTTTGTTCTTTGTAGAACATGCTACTTCATTTTAAGGCTTTTCTCTGTGAAGAAGTTGTTCCCTCTGGTGCCTGAAACTACTACATAAGCCTATTGTGATTTTTTTGGTGGAAACCATGACTCTCTTGGGTGTATTACTCTGGCTTAAAGTGGCCCCTCAATTGTAAGTGATCAAATTGCTACATGGGCCATTTATACAGAGGTATTTCTTTTTGAAGTAAGAGTGAAATCAAGTGTTTTTTGTGCCACACCAGGGACCCAACATGCTCCAATAGATAAGCCACTGGCCTAAGGATGTGACATACTTTCATTTTGCTCATATGCTTTGTTATCTATTTAGAGCCATGTAGTTAAATCTTGTTAATTTGAATTCAGAGACATTAAAACTACCCCCAAAATTTTAAAAAATTAAATATTTCATTTTAACTGAGATTGAGCAAGTACTTACACAACTTCTTATTTGAATTAAAAAAAAGAAGACAACAGTGGAAATATTTTTTTAAGGAGAGAGGGTATTTTAAGAACAGAAAAATAAATAAAACTGCCTTAGTAACAGTGGCTTTAATCTGGATTTAAGGTGTCTATGAATGGTGAAGCTGGGAATGGAGGTCTCCATGTTCTTGTCAAGATTTTTAAACTAATGAAAATCAGAGTTAAGGGTAAACAATAAAGTAAATTGTTAACTCCCTTGATTTTGACTGAAATTTAATCAACCACCTGTCATGACACTATTTTCGTAATGTTTAAAAGATTCCATTGGTGGTTATATGATATTAATTTTTAAATAAGGAAAAATATTAATTAATGCAGGTTGATAAGCAGAGATTTTTTAATTACAAGATCCATGAAGGGAAAATACTAAAAGGGATGATTAATAATAAAGTTATTTGAGCTTCAAAGAATCAGAAGAGATTATTTTGTTGAGAATTTTTCTATCTATGATCACCTGGGATATTTGCTTATATTTTTTTTCCTTCTCCACTTCTTATCTGGCTTTGGTATAAGGGTAATGTTGGCTTTATAACATGAGTTGAAAATGTCCTCTCTTCAAGTTTTTCAAAGAGTTAAAAAGGCTTGACATTAATTCTTCTTTACATGTTTGGTAGACTTTACCAGTTAAGTCATCTGGCCTTGGCAGGTTTGTGATTACTAATTCAATCTTCTTTCTAGTAATTGGTCTGTTCAAGTTTTCTGTTTCTTCATGATTCAGTCTCAGTAGGTTATGTGTTTCAAGGAATGTATCCATTTCTCAGAGTTATCTAATTTGTTGGTATATAATTGTGCACAGTATTCTCTTATGATTCTTTGTGTTATTATGGTATTAGTCATAATATCTCTTTTTCATTTCTGATTTATATATCTGAGTCTTCTCTTATTACAGTGGGGCCTTGACTTACGAGTGTCCCGACTAACGAGTTTTTTGAGATACCAGCTGTCTCTCAGCTGATTTTTTTGCATTGAGTTGACAGAGTAATTTGAGTTAACAAGCTCTTTAACGAGCTCGGTCTCTGAAAGAATTAAACTCGTAAGTCAAGGCCCCACTGTATCTTAGTTATTCTAGCTAAAGGTTGGTCAAAACTATGTTTTAAAATAAAGACCTAAGTGAATAGAAGGAAGAAAATAATAAAGATGAGAGAATAAACAAAAATAAACAAAATAGAGTCTAATAAAACAATACAGAAGATCAACCAAACTAAGAACTAGTTCTTTGAAAAGATAAATGGGACAGATAAAACTTTAACCAATCTCACCAAGAAAAAAAGAGCGAGGACACAAATAAAATCAGAAGTGAAAGAGGAGAAGTAATAATTGACATCACAGAAATACAAATGATTATAAGAAAATACTATGAACAACTGTATGCCAACAAATTTGACAATCTTGAAGAAATGGATAAATTTATAGAAACACACAATCTTCACAAGAAGAAACTGAATTTGAACAGACTGACTACAACCAATGAAATCAAAGCAATATTCATCTATCTTCAATATAAATAAGAAAATTATAAGAATTAGGCTCTAAAGTTAAATATAAGTATAGGCTTTTCTTATACATATGTATATGCATGTATATTTAAATATAAATATGTCACATTTTCTTTATCTATTTATCTGTCAATGGACACTTAAGTTGTTTATAAATTTTGGCTATTGTGAATAATGCTGCAATACATAGTCATGCAGATATCTCTTCAGATAGTGATTTCATTTCCTTTAAATATGTAAACAGAAGTATGGCTGCTGTATCATGTAGCAGTTCTATTTTGAGTTTTTTGAGGAAGCTCCATACTGTTTTCCATAATGTCTGTACAATTTACATTCCCACCAAAGTGTACAAGGGTTCTCTCTTCTCCTCGGCCCTGCCAACATTTATTATCTTTTGTCTTTCTGACATCTCACTGTGGTTTTGAGCTACATTTTCCTAATGGTTAGTGATATTGAGCATCTTTTCAGATACCTGTCACCTCAACGAATGCATAAAAAAATATAGGTAAAGGAGTTGGGACCCATATAAACTCAGCTTACAGCTTTTAGATTTTAGGGTTTAAAGGTCTTTACCTAAACTTTAATTCTATAAACCACAACTGTTGTTCAACAAAGTTTTTTTAATTTTACAAATTTTATAATTGCTATCATCAAATATTATATAGATAATAAACATTTGCCCCTTTAATGAAAACTTAGATCTTTCTCTTTTATTCCTCTTACCTCTTACCACTTCTCCCTCCAAACTCCCTCTCTCATCCATCCATCCATCCATCCATCCACATCTAACCACCCACCCACCTACTTATATATCAGCCATACATACTCAAGGGTCCGGGAAAATATCTCCAAATTACTACAAATCACTGGAGACAATACAAAACACTATTGTTGTTGTTGTTGTTGTTAAATGGAAGACTAAAATGGTTTTCATATTTAAAAATTTACTAATAGGGTAGTAGATACTTATGTTAGTATTTAAGAATATAAATTAAACAATTTATTATAATTATTATAAATATAACATTGTAGTTTTAGTATATTCTTAAACCATATACACATCAAAAATATTGTTAAAGATATGTGATATCTCAAGTGTCTGAAGAGTCTGACTAAAATATATATTCTTCACTTTTTCCCAAGTCCACTTTTCTACATCTAACAATTCAAACTTCAAGGTATAGTTATGATTCAAATAAGTAATAGAATGCAATACAGTCCACAAGATAGTTACTAACTCAAAATTCCAAAAGAATTTTACTTAATACTCAAAACCCCACAAAAGTACCCAAAGGAATATTGATATACTGCAGTAGGATACTGCAGTCTTCATAAACTCCCTTTTCATACCCTAAAATCAATTGAGTTTTATTCCTTTATGCATCTATCGATTCTACGGGAAAAATGCTCTTATAAAAATCAATGTGCAAAAGACTTCTTTATAGCCTTTTTTTGTCTCTTTAAAAGGGTGTTTGATGTTTTATTGTGAATACCAAGTGCTCCTGATGATCAAAATGTAAAAGTTGTTCCTAACATTTTACAAATAAAAGAAACATGACATCATCTTGATGTCAGGAGAAAAAGTTTCTGTTTCATCTCCCAGATACAAATATACTGCTTAAGAATTTATTTACCAGTAGTAAGGAAAGATTTACTTTTGAAAAATTTTATTGAACATTTTCATGAAGAAACTATTAATTATTTAATGAATCTGAAATAATAATAATTAATTATATTTATTTATTTATTTACTGTAAGTCAGCTTGAACTTTATTTCAAAATGGCATATGTTTGCCACTTGTACAAAGTATGAAAAGAACAAAACTAAAGAATTAAGGTGAAAGTTAAGGTACAATTTTAGAGAAGTAGATTATTTTTCAAGAGGAAAAAAAGTATTAAAAACATACTTAAGTGTTGAAAACCTCAAGTCAAATCCCACTGTCTTTCCAAAGGCAGGTTTGAATTTATTCACTGTGGTTAAATTGCATTTCATATTTTTAAAATAAATAGCATAGTAGCTGCTTGATGTCAAATGTGTAATTGTTTGTATCACTTATTTGATCAATTTGAAGTTTATAAAATCCACCCAAAGCTGACTTTGTCAAATGCATAATAAAAGAACTTAAACCAAACCTATATTGAGGAAATGGTTATTTCATCTCCAAAATACTGAGTCATCTCCAGAAGAGAATTCAAGGAAGAAGTATAGAGAGCTGTTTTGATTAAACCCTAAATAATAAGCCTTAATTTCCCCTTACTTTCTCTTCTACTTGCTCTTCTCTCCTTGTTCTTTTGCTTTATCTAATTAAGAAGTGAAATTTTTCTCTGGCAGGATGGCTCCGTTGGTAGGAGGCTGTGGGTTTGGTCCCCGGTTGGTGCAGGTAGGGGAGGCAAGTAGAGGATCGCCATTTCTCTCTCATATCCATATGTCCCCCTTCCTGGCTCTAAAATCAATAAACATATCCTCAGGTGAGGATTTTTTGTTTGTTTTTTTCAAGAAATGATTTGAACTTTCTGAAAGAAAAATACCTATTTGAGAGGATGTGACTGGATTTGACTTCAATGGCTCTGAGTAAAGAAGTGGTACATGGGCAAAGATGAATGATTTCTGACTAGAAATTTCACTGTTGATATAACATAATCTTAACATGTGCTTGAAAGGATTTCATCAGTTAAAGTCTTTGGATAATAAAACAATTGCTAAATGAGCGACACTCTTGGATTACTTATTCTAACACATGTTTACATTACAGTTATGTCTTTAAGATACCTGACATATAAGCTAGATATTTTTGATTATTAAAATTATTTATACATTTTAATTCTAAAAGAAGTCTTTGCTTGTTTGTTTGGGTTTCTTTATTTGTTTTAGAAAGGCATTATCCAGTTTCTTTTAATTCTTTCACCTTTTCATTTAGTAAATATTAATCACATGCAAAGATCAAAGTGCAGTTCCTTGAACTGGAAATATATCCAGTGAAAAAAATAAACAAGGTTGTCAAGAAAAAGTGTCAGATTTAGAAAAGAGCAACAGGTAATATGGTTATCCTTTCAGTGAAATGCTCACATTGACTGGTGCCTCTTTGGAGATTATCTGATTCTATAGAGGTGTGCCATTGTCTTTGACATATGGCATAAAAATAAAATTATATAAAACGGAAAATACAACCAATTGCTGTTCATGAAAATGCAAATGAGCATTGCCCAACAGTAGTAAACCTAAGTCAAATTCTCATTCCAACAGGTTGTAACATGTGACTTATTCCCTCAAGTAATGAGTTATGTAATAAAATCTTTGACATATGGTCAATTAGTATTTGATGAAAGTAATGATTTTACCATTTTGAAATTTTACTTAAAAAAGGTGTTTATTTTTTGACATTTATTTCTATTAGATCTTATATAAATGCCAGAACAACTTAAAAAGAGAATTCTTGCCCTAACCGGTTTGGCTCAGTGGATAGAGCTTTGGCCTATGGACTGAAGGGTCCCAGGTTCAATTCCGGTCAAGGGCATGTACTTTGGTTGCGGGCACATCCCCAGTAGGAGGTGTGCAGGAGGCAGCTGATCGATGTTTCTCTCTCATTGATGTTTCTAACTCTCTATCTCTCTCCCCTCCTCTCTGTAAAAAAATCAATAAAATATATAAAAAAGAGAATTCTTTCATTCTCATTCATAATAATGGATATAATAAGATGGTTTCTATGGAAGGCAGAAAGTTCTCATGTCAGCACAAAAATGTAAATGGATAGTATATTTCAACTGTCTTAGCTTCTATAACAAATCTATTTATTTTGAAAGGCCCAAAAGTAAGGATATATTGTTTTCTTGGTTTCTAGTGCCTTTTTTTTTAACTTTGGCTAGGACCAATAAGATTGTATAATATTTGGATAGTGATTATTTCTAGTTAACCTGCAATGAAAGTATACATATTGTTTACAGAGTTGATGGTAAATATAGCTGAACACCCACCGTGCAGTTTACAGGATCCAGCTGGTTATTATAAGCTTTTATGAATAGTCTATAAAATTTAATAGATACCCATTCCTGGTACCTTACTCCCAGAGCCATAATCAGGTAGGAAATCAGCCCACTTGAAAGAGAATGTTACAGTATTTAATCACAAACCTTGACATTATTAGTATCTGATATTCAGTAGTGATATCTGTCAACGCTAAAATACTAAACATGTATAAGCTTGAATAGTGTGATAATTGAAGATACTGGTGTACATTTTTTTCTGAAAATATCTGAAATTTTACCACGTACCCTCAAATAATTTTAAGTTCCTTATTCTACATTTTATTACTAATTACTTAGCGAGGTGGGAATTCATATAAAATAACTTTAAAAATAATTTTATTATGTACTGATCAGAACCCTCATTTAATAAGATTGTTCAAGGAAATGACATATAAGCTATTTAGATGATGAAAATATTGATATTATAAACATTTTTTTCAAATTTTATGAATGATTTCTGAATATAGTTAGCACACTTGTACTTTTTGAAGGCCTATGAGTTCTGACTTAAAAATTTGCTATATGAAAATTCCAATTCCGTATTATTTGACCTCAGAAGACTTCCAGTTAAGATGGTAGTGTAGGTAAACACTGTGCTCACCTCTTCCCATGACCACATCAAAATTGTATCTAAATTACAGAACAACCACCATTGATAACCACCTGAAGACTAGATGAACAGAAGTCCTATACTTAAGGATATAAAGAAAAGCTATGAGGGGCTAAATGGTGATGAAAAAATAAAATCAAATTTAAAAAATAATACAAATACAAATTAAATTTTTTTAAAAAAAGAAGGAAAAGAAGCTACATGGAAACTGGTAGGAGGGGCAGAGATGCAGAATGGGTTGGTCCACATCCATGGTGTAGTGATTAAGAATAAGGAAGGATATCTTGGATACAGTGTTCCCCTCTGAGGAGCAAGGGGTCCCACCCCATACCAGGCTCCTCAGCACAGGCCTCCAGTGCCAGGAAGAAGAGATATATCATCTTGCTGTGAAAACCTGCAGAAATTGAGTCTGAGTGAGGTGTAGAATTTATGGAGACCTATATCTTAAAGGACCCAAGCTCAGACTCAGTAGTTCAAACACTCACTAGTTCTGGGTTCCAGCACAGAGTTAGAAGCTTGCAAAGTGCCAGGGACATACTGAGAGGAACTGAATTGACTAGCTTCAGGTTGAAGGCTAGAAGGGAAGGGGTTGGAAAGATTACTCCAGGGATGGAAGTACTGGCAGATACCCTTGTTTCTTTGCTGAGTCTTCCCCAACCCAGCCTACCCAGTGCAGGTGGGTGCCAAATCTGAGTGTCCCATTAACCTGGCTACCACTGTTCACACCACCCTGCTCCAGTCAATTTGTGCACCCAGCCAAACCTATTCCAGTGGCTCCCGCCTAGGCTTGTGCCATAGACTTTCCTAAAATATATCAAATGTCTACAAACATTGAATAAGCAGCAGCTGTTCTCCATGTGTCATGTACCTGGCTAAGCTAACCCAAGCCCAGCACAAGTAGTGACTAGTCACTGTTTGCATTATAAGTCCTACCAGGTAGCCCCAAGCCTGGCATAAGCCACAGCCAGTCTTAGCTTCGAATGTAGCCTCAAACAAAATAACCACAAACTGGGCACAAGTGGCAGCTGGCCTCAGCTGACAACATGGTGGCCACCAAAGGGTCTTAAGCCTGACAGTAGTGGCAGCCAGCTTAGGTTGACAGAATAGCCTCTCTCAAGAACCTCCAAGGCCAGGACAAGTGGAAACCAACTACAAATCACTTTGTAGACCATACCAGATAGCCCTTAGATAGGCACAAATGGTGGCTGACCTTGACCTATACCAGAGTCCCTCACAATAGGCCCAGAACCAAAACACCTGGCAGCCAGCTTCAGACCACACCAGTCCATAAACTAACCAGCTCCAGAAATGACGTACTTGAAGGTCATGAATTTGGCTGGCACTAAGAGCCCTATTAAAGAGATTCCTGCTCCATGGGGTCAACCCCCACAGAACAGTTTTTCCAATGTAGTCATGGCCAGCACTCACAGCCAGTCAGCCTAAGGGTCAATCCTATGCACAGAGGTGCCACCAGAAACCCATGCTTATAAAAACAGGAGAACACAAACAACCAGCAAAAGGGACAGTCCTGAAACACCCAGCTCAGGTGACCAGGGAGACTAAACGACTAGGTCACATAGGATAGCTACTACATTAGGCCACTGCCAAGACTAGGAGACAGAGCAGCTCTACCTAATATATAGAAACAAACAGGGAGTCTGACAAAATAAGGAGCCAAAGAAACATCTACACTAATAAAAGAGAAACATGGTAATTGGCGTACGACCGCTACCCTTTTCATTGGCTAATCAGTGAGTATATGCAAATTAACTGTCAGCCAAGATGGCGGCTAATTTGCATGCAGGCAGGTTGGGCCAGCTGGAGCTATCATCCCGGCCGCGTGGCGCCTAAGCCCCAACGCCAGCCAGGACCCCAGTGTGCGGCCTTGAGTGGCGGGGTGGTGGGGGGGGGGGCTTGGCGGCTCAAACAGCCACCTAAACCACGCCCCCAGCCGGGACCCCTGTGTGCGACCTGGGCAGCGGGAGGGCTTGGGGGTGCGAACAAGCCGCCTAAACCACGCCCCCAGCCGGGACCTCTGTGTGCGACCTGGGCGGAGGGGAGGGGGGGGGGCCTTGGCGGTGCGAACAAACCGCCTAAACCACGCCCCCCAGCGGGGACCCGTGTGCGACCTGGGCGGCGGGAGGGCTTGGGGGTGCGAACAAACCGCCTAAACCACGCCCCCAGCGGGACCCCTGTTTGCGACCTGGGCGGAGGCGGGGGGGGGCTTGGCAGTGCGAACAAACCGCCTAAATCACGCCCCCAGCCGGGACCCCTGTGTGTGGCCCTGGGCGGGCGGGGCCTCCGCAGCTGCAGTGTTTGGACCCAGGCCCCCAGCCTGCCCTGGGCTCCGCTCAAGGAGGGTCTGGGGACCGGGGGTTTACTAAACTTTCCTGGAGCTGCTCCCCACACCCCAGCCCCTGCCCCAGAACCACACTGCCCGCAGCAAGGCTCCAGGCAGCTTCCTGACAGGTGGGTGGCGGGAGAGCTGAGTAGAGTGGGGCTGCAGGGAGGCACGGAAGGGCTGGGCCTCGGGAGCCAAGCTCCTGGGAGTCTGAGGAGAGAGCTTGAAGGTAGAGGAACCTTTGGCAAAGCCCCTGCCAGGAGCCGCGGCCATGGGGTCTGCAGGCGCGCACAGGCCTCCGCCTGATGGGCGATCCTGGGCAAGCGCCATGGCTTGGGGGAAGCAGCTGGCCAGCAGGCGGGCGGCCCAAGGAGCGCAGAGCGGCGCCAAGGTGGGGTGCACTGGAGGGGGCTCAGGCCTGGGCAGGGTGCTGGCGGGCGGGGATCTGACTCGCCTGCAGAGAGTGAGGTTCTGTAGTGGCCCCAATAGGCAGGAAACAAGAGGCGATGACTGCAGGGATGACTGCAGGCGTGGAAGGACGCCCAGGCGGAGGGGCACAGACTCGCAGCCCTGAGGCGGGGTGGAGGGGTGGCACCACCTCAGTGGAGGAGCGCCCCATGCTGGGTACCCCACTGCGGCGGTTTGGTGAAGCTCCCGGTGCTGACCGGGCCTCCCCGCGGCCTGTACACTTGAGAGGCCAGGACTCCTGCTCCCGCCTTGGCCCCCAAACTAAGCCTGCGCCCGCCCTGCCCCCAGTTCTTGCCCACCCCATGGGAATGCACACCTGCACAGTGAGTGCAAGCCTACCACCTGCTCCCCAGAAGGGGGGGCAGTAAAGAATGGGGGTGGGGCGGGGGAGAGGAAAGAATGTGGAGCATCCATGATGAAGAGGTGCTGGAGAATGAGGCTTGGAAGCCTCTTCGGGAGGTTTGTTTTGTTTGCGCTGGCTGTCCCTTAGGAAAGGCGGAGAGCCGGCTGTGAGGGCTCCCTGCGCGAGGAGTCCAGTTCCATAACCAACTGGAATTGGCCTCAGTTTCCTGCTCCGTAAAATGTGTTAAGCGTGTCCCAGTGCCTTCACTGAGCTTTGAGGGCCGATTGAGATACTATATAAAGAAAATAAGGGAAGACCTGAGAAAGAAAAGGAAGGTCAAGCAACACAAAAGAAAGGTTGGAAGGAACCTGTAAACCTATTGTCACTTAAATAGGGACTAGAGTCAACAATGTTGCAATGATGGTATGAAGCCAGGTGGGTACTGGAAGTATCAGGGAACACTTTGTAAAGTATATGGTTGTCTAACCACTATTCTGTAACTAATAAACCTGAAACTAATACAAAATAATATTGAATGTAAAGAAATGAAAATAGGAGTGAAATTTTTCTAAATTTCAAAGTTTAAATAAAGGCTGTAAAGGAAGGAAGGGGGAGAATAAAAATAGTGTTTTTCATTTTACCACTTTATTGTCTTTTCAGTATATAATAAGACAGTTGTCTTTATATGGTGCTTTTATGCTTTTCTAAGTCATTATCTCATTTGATGTTCAGGGCAATTTAAAGACAAGATAATTATTCCCTCCACTATTCAAAGAAAGGAAATCTTGGTGCCTGGCCCCTTATTGTAAAGCAGGGTTAGTGAAATTTTCTGTGAAGGGTCATATCTATACTAATAAAAGCCTTGGGGGTGATCGGGCCAGCAGGGGAGGGCAGTTGGGGATGATTAGGCCGGCAGGGGAGTAGTTAGGCGTCAATCAGGCCGGCAGGGGAGCTGTTAGGGAGCAATCAGGCAGGCACGCAGGTGAGTGGTTAGGAGACAGCGGTCCAGGATTGTGAAAGGGATGTCTAAATGCCGGGTTAGGCCCGATCCCGGCAGTCGGACATCCTGGGATCAGGCCTAAACCAGCAGTCGACATCCTCCAAAGGGTCCGAGATTGGAGAGGGTGCAGGCTGGGCTGAGGGACACCCTCCTCCCGTGCACGAATTTCGTGCACCGGGCCACTAGTGTCTCAAATGAAAGAACAGAACAAAACTTCAGATAAACAAAATGGAGACAAGCAATCTATCTGATGCAGATTCCAAAACACAGGTTTCAAGAATGCTCAGATAATTAAGGAGAAAATAGATTAACTCAGTGTGAATTTCAATAGAGTAGGACACAAAAATGGCGATTGAAAACATGAAAAAGAACCAGTCAGAAATGAAGAACAGAATAACTGAAATGAAAAATACATTAGAAGGAATCAAGAGTAGATTAGATAATGCTAAGGATCAGATCAGCAATCTGGACGATAAGATAACAGAAAACACCCATGAAGAACATAAAAAAGAAATAAATTTTAAATGAGAACAGTCTGAGGGAACTCCGAGACTACTACATTAATTGTACCAACATTCACATCATTGGGATACCAGAAGAAGAAAGAGATCAGGAGACTGAACACACATTTGAAAAAGTAGTGACAGAAAACTTTCCTAATCTGGAGAAGGAAATAGACATACAAGTCTCGGAAGTGCAGAGAGTTCCAAACATTATGAACTCAAAGTGGCCGACACCAAGACACATCATAATTAAAATGCCAGAGGCTAAAGATTAAGGGAGAATCTTAAAAGTAGAAACAGAAAAGCAGTTAATAACATAAAATGGAGCTCCCATATGACTGTCAGCTGATTTGTAAACTGAAGCTTTGTAGGTCAGAAAGAATTGGCATAAATACTCAGTGATGAAAGGCAAAGACCTACAACCAAGATTGCTCTAATCAGAGAGGCTATGATTTAGAATTAAAGGAGAAATAAAGAGTTTCTCAGACAAGCAAAAGCTAAAGCAATTCATCACTACTAAACCTGTACTCTAAGACATGTTAAAGGGATGTCTTTTAGAAGAATAGATCAAAATAGAAATAAAATATATTAAAGAAAAATTCTCACTGTCACAAGGCAAACATGTAGCAAAAGCAGTGGATCAACCAACTCTAAAGCTAGTATAGGGTTAAAAGAAAAGTAGGAAGACTATGATTAATTATAATATAAATTGAGGGATACATGTAAACACACACAAAAAAGTAAAAAAACAAACAAATATGGAGGAGGACAGTTAAAATTGTAGAGATGTTAGAATGTGTTCCAACTAAAGCCACCACAAACTTAAAATACACTGTTGTTAGCATAGTGTGGTATGTATGAAGTACAAGGTAATCATAAACCAAAAATCAAAAGTGCTATACAAGAAATAAAGAGAAAGAAATGCAAACATAATACTGTAGAAAGCCATCAACATACAAGAGAAGAAAGCAAGAGAATAAGAAAGGAACAGAGAAAAACTCTGAAAACAACCAGAAAAAAATTGATAAATGGCAATAACTACATACCTACAACAATTACTTTAAACGTAAATGGACTAAATGTGAGAATCAAAAGACATAGGGTGGCTGAATTAATAAAAATAACAAGACCCGTACATGTGCTGCCAAGAGACCCAGTTCAAATCAAAAGACACATATAGACTGAAAGGAATGGGATTAAAATTTTCATGCAAATAGAAACAAACAAAAAAGCTGGGGTAGTGTCCTAGCTGGTTTGGCTCAGTGGATAGAGCGCTGGCCTATGGATAAAGGGTCCTTGGTTCGATTCTGGCCAAGGGCATATGCCAGGTGGTAGGCTCAATCCCCATTGTGGGGCGTGCAGGAGGCAGTCAATCAGTGATTCTCTCTCATCATTTGATGTTTCTATCTCTCTATCCCTTGCCCTTCCTCACTGAAATCAATAAAAAAAAAAAAAGCTGGGGTAGTAAAACTTATTCAAACGAAATAGATTGTAAAACAAAGGCTGTAATAGGGGATTCTGAATAAAGTGAGAGAATGTGTTTTTAAGTGATAATAAATATGTCACTTGATAGCTGATTTATTTTTTTATCCTCAGCCTCAGAACCACAAATGACACAGAGTAGAGGCTCAATAAACAGTCATCAACTGGATAACTGACTGAGTGAGAGAGTGAGGTCTTCAAGCTGGAGTTGATTAAGTTGTACTTGGAGGTTTCCGTATTCATTTTTTTCCTCTCTCTACTACGAGTTGTTTGAGGTTTTCTAGTTCTTGTGTTAGATTATCTGCATATTATTTAGCTAAACTTTTGACATTTCTGTATAAACTGGATCATGAATGACAATTTCTCTATCAGAAAGTTTTTGTAGAGTAATAGTTGCTCAATGCAGGCAGCTACGCTTAGACCTATTTCAAGGACCCCTGACTATGTCCGTAACCTCTGAAATCTACTTTTCACTTTTTCTAGGCTAAGTTTTTAATAACTGCCACTTCCTTCCTGCTGGTAGCTTAGAGGCAGTGGGAGTGGTTACATGAGTTGGCATTCCTGAGTTTGTTCATGGAATAACTGTCTGACAAAAGTAGCAGACTCAAGCACAGTTTGAAACACATGTGAGGGGAAATGGTAGATGAGAAAATGATAAAAGTATGAGATGTGTCCTATTCATTATCTACTACAACCTCTTCTCTCCTAATTTCAATAAACCACCCACTGGGAGAAAGTTTATTGACTATGTCTATGCAAGTTACAAATTATTTTTGGATCACTATGTGGAAACTATTTAATATAGCAATGGAGTGCTTTTACTCTGTGTAATAGGTTTTTAGATCCATATTGAATTGACATATTTTAAGAAGTCATTTGAACCATAAATGCAGGTGCAAGTAAAAGGAAATGTACGGTATTATTCCATGTGTACAACTTGACTTCATATTTAATTGGTAGATTTCCTAGAACAAGCTTTTCTTTCAATTTCTTGAAGTTCATTTAAATACACAATAATACAAAAACCCATTCTCCCTATAAAAAATGTAAAATATAAGTAAATTTAAAGTCACTTTGTTATCATCTTTAATCTTGGTTATTGTCTTCTTGTCTCCTATCTCTAATCATGTCTATGAGCTTGGTAATTATCCTCCTGGATACTGGTCAATATATATTCAGTATATTATTCATTTTCCTTAATATGAAAGTTAATGGAAATGGCTTTCAATCCAGATTTCTTACTTGATTTTATAATTTTGACTATAACAAGGTTACAGATTATGTAAGATTGAGCAAACTGGACCTTAATAGGTACTGTTTCCACACTCTAAAAACAAAGAGCTTTGAATTCCTGCAGCACAAAATAAGAATAATAATCACAAAGTAATGGAAATTAAAGCAATCAAGTTATAAAGTCAATTATACTTTAATGTAAATATAATAATTAAAAATAAACATAATTCAAAGTATAATTATTATGAATTTGAAAATGAGCCCCTAGACATGCCTGGTGCATAGTAGGTCTTAATGTCTTATTTGTTTCCTTCACAAGTTATTGGCTGTACCTTTTAGGGTACAAAACTGGAATATGTAAAAAAAAATTACATATCATAGTAAATCATTATATCACTATTAACAAACATAAAGTTATGCTTTTTAAAAAGTGCTAATATTCATATAAATGAGGGAATTTAGATTAAAGTTATCTATCAAAGGAGTCTGAGGGAAAAAAGTGATAACATTCTTCGTAACTAACCCCACTGTGCTGGTGTACATTTTGCTTTTCATTGGAGTCATCTAAATTTCTTGAGCAAATAAATATTTAAGAACACTAAATATGTTTATAGTAACATCTAAATATTCTCGGTTTAATAGACACCACTCACAGGATTAAAACTCATCCTTTAGTATCACATGATTTCACTCATATGTGTAATCTAATCAACAAAATAAACTGATGAATAAATAGAACCAGAGACAGAAGCATGGAACAAACAGAGGAATTTCAGAGGGAAGGCAGGGGAGAGGGGTGGGAGGGGAGTGATTTACTGGGAACTTATATGCATATATGCATAACCCATGGACACAGACAATAGAATGGGAGGGGCACATATAGGGTAGGGGGTCAACTGGAAAAAAAATACACAAACAAAAGGGACATCGGTAATACTTTCAACAATAAAGAAACATTCAAAAAACAACAACTCATCCTTTAGTTCAAGTTACTTTTTCTGTTTACTTTCCAATCTGTATAACTTTAATGACTTAAATGTCCTCTTAAACTCTGGCTATGGCACCCATGGTTTGCTATGTATACTAATTTTACAAGAAGATATTATTTATTACTAGAGGCCTGGTGCATGGATTCATGCACCAGTGGGGTCCCTCGGACTGGCCTGCGGGGATCGGGCGGAAACCGGCTCTCTGACATCCCACGAGGTGTCTCGGATTGTGAGAGGGTGGTTCTCGGGTAACACAACCCGGAATCGTGCTCCCTCCTCTATGGTTCCTGGTGCATCACCAAAGAACCACAGCTGCCAAGTCACGGCAGTTCGACAGCTCCTGTGTTGAGCGTCTGTCCCCTGGTGGTCAGTGTGTGTCATAGCTATCAGTCGGATGGTCAAATGGTCAGTCACTTAGACTTTTATATATATAGATTTCATCAACAGATCTTAATGGCTATACTTTGTGTTTGAAAGTTGGGTAAATAAATTTTTTAGAATCTTCCTCCTTTGCCCCCTTCCCTGCTGAACACTATATGGCAACTTTTAGCCTAGGATTAATCTTTACAGCTGAATCTGACCCATGAAAAACATTAGTTTGTGATGGAAATGCTTGATAAGGCTTTATTTACAGTGGTGTTAATCAGAGATCTGGCTTTGCTTTCAAACATCAAGAGACAAGCTCCTTTTGCCAAACATTCATCAACTTCTTTAAATTCAGTAATAATTTAGTGGTAAATATGTTCCTTATTATATTGTATTTGGCTGCAAAGAAGTTGGATGTTCCTCTCAGATCCTGAATTCAGGGCTCCAAGGTCCTAAAGTAAATAATTTAAGCCACTTCATTTTTCTTTAGTTTGTCATTTATTCTACTCTTCTCCACATTTAAAGCTATTGGTGGAAGCTATTTCCTCTTTCCTCTACTTACATTATCCCCAAAATATAACATTTATTCCAAGAACAGTCTATTTGTATTTATTCTGATTAACTTCAGTAGAGATTGACAACAGCTAGTCAGCTTCCCGCCTCCAAAACCCATTCAGTAAAAAAGAATGATTCAGGCAATCCTGAGTTCACTCTGTTACTGTCTCCTAATCCTGTACCCAGTCCACACTGCCATGTTTTTAAAGACCTTTTATTCTTTATATTCCTTTTTTACAAATAGTACCTTAAAATAAAGCAACTGAGATACATTGGGCTACTCTCAACTAGCAAGTTTTTGGGTATATTGAAACATTCCTATTCATATCTGTACTAAGACTAAAATTATGGGAAAACAACTCACTTACAATCAAAGCTAGTAAATACCCATATATTGAGGTGTATTTCAACCTTTGACATGAACCTGCATACTTGTTAAAAATTAGAATTCAGTGAACATGTTTTAATGCCCAGGAGTGAGCCTGTGCAGCAAGCCCCACCTTCCTCCTCCCACCCCCTTGATGTTCATGTAGAGGACACATGGCGGCACATGGAGAAGCACTGCTACAGCAGTTAAATTAGCCAACTGCAGTTGTAAACAAACAAACAAAGCAGCTAAGATTTGTAGTGGATAGATATTTGAGAAGTATCCATGTCCAACAAATTAGAGTATTTCTTAAAAACATACATGTTCAACTACTGTGTTGAGATTTATATACGTGTACAGTCTGGGTGCTTCGTTGCAAATAACAGAAACTGGCCCTGGCTAACATAGAAAAGGTATTTGTTAGAAGGCTAGTAAGTAGCACATTGAATTATGGGGGGAAAAAACTGGGAAACCAGGCTTGTGAAATAGGTAGAGATAAAGGTATGAAAAGGGAATGCCAAGAACCAACAGAGGAAGAATCAGTTTCGGGAAGGCGTTTAGACCTGCTGCCGTTTAGCACACTTTGCTGATACCCTGCATTCTTCTCTGTCCACCACTACCACTTTGCAAGTTTTTCTTTTTGTTCCTGTATCTTTTATTACTTCCTCGGAGTTTCAAAATTCAGAGGAAACAATCCAGTTAACTGAATGTGGGTCATATGATGAAGCCCTGGCTCCACCCAGAAAAGGCATCTTTCAAATAGTAAGTCATGCATGATTAAATGTTGTGAACAGACCACATGGCCCAATAGAGCTGAAACTCTGAATACCATGCACGTAGAAAATAACTGTATATAGAATCACATTATATTTTTGCTGGAATAAGTATTGTCCATTAGAATAATAACCTCTTAGTCGAAATTCCCTTTCAAAAAAAGAGATGTGGCAGGAAGGCCATCTTACTTTCAAATTGGTAACACGAACTCACACTCTCCAGGTGTACAGCTTTAAGTAAGTGGTGTTGCTCTTTTGTGTCCAGTTACTTTCTTTTTTTTTTTTTTAAAGAGAACTGGAATTCTTTTTTTTTTTTAATATATTTTATTGATTTTTCACAGAGAAGAAGGGAGAGGGACAGAGAGCTAGAAACATCGATGAGAGAGATCAATCAGCTGCCTCCTGCACGCCCCCTACTGGGGATGTGCTCACAACCAAGGTACATGCCCTTGACCAGAATCAAACCTGGGACCCTTCAGTCCGCAGGCCGACGCTCTATCCACTGAGCCAAACCTGTTCGGCTACTTTCTTTTTTTAAAATGTCTTTATTGATTAATGTATAACATATGTGTCCTTATCCCCCCGTTGCCCTCCAGCCCCCCTACTCATGCCCTCACCCCCCTGTTGTCTGTATCCATTGGTTAGGCTTATATGCATGCATACAAGTCCTTTGGTTGATCTCTCCCCCTTCCCCCCACCCTC
>NW_005871048.1:27634963-27666650 GCF_000147115.1 Myotis lucifugus
CATAACCAGTAAGTGGCAATTGCAGAACCCTAATGCAAGTCTGACTCCATCGTTCTTAGGAGTTCTCTGCCTCACATGATTTCAGCAAGCATTTATACCTAATATTTTTCTAGGTACCATGAAAAATGAGAGGACAAATAACATAGTGTTTCTCACTTCAAGATGTCTATAGTTAAATAGTGACATATAAGAATATTAGAAAATGTCCAATTTCTATGGAAATTGAGAGTAATTTATATGCATATTATGTTATAATTAAGCATCCAGGAAAAATGTGTTATGTGAGTGGTAATAATATCACAGAGAAAATAACTATAAAATGATACCCTAAAATATTTGTCATTTGTTGGAAAGAAGAAAAATATTTTCGCCATGTATTTTACCTATTGGTTTTGTGCTCTTATAACCAGATAAAGCCATCCAGTGCTTCTGAGAGCCAGAGTCTGTCTGCACTATGTCTGAATTTATTACTCGCCATTTGTTAAACTGCCAATAAAACAGTATAAAACACTATCTTGTCACATTAAATCTGCAATGGAAATCTTGTTATATTTCAAAAAATGATTTAATATTTTATATCTAAAACATTGGTGAGGAATGAGGTTTGCTACCATTTCTATGAGCTGCTAACTAAATACTGTTTGGGCTAAAAGTCGCAACATTAACTGCATGGGAAAAAGCTTTTCAACTTGTTATAGTTCAAAAGGGCACTGTGTGCTTAGGTGCCTTGTGACTAAATCGATACAACACAGCCACGGCTCAGGGCCCCACATGATATTTCCAAGGCCTCCAAGTCCTTCTGGCTATCCAGAGCACTTTAATTTTTAAAGGGCTGTTAATGTAATGAACAATCTTAAGAAGTAATAAAAGAAAAATACAGAGTGAAAATAAAGAAGAAATCATATTCTTGACTATTTCTTTATAATGAAAATGGCAATACATACTATAGTAACCTAGTTTGGAGAGAAAAGAAAGCTGTTATACTTATATTAAATCATTAAATACAAGTCATTTCCTTCCTTAGAGTTTCTGTAGTTCAGACCAAATGTTGTAATGTTTTATCTAGAACTAGCCTAGAGGACTTTTTGTGTCAAAAATAAAAATTCCTTAACTAAAAATCTCTATTATAGACTTTCTTGATGGCAGAAAAGGAGCATTTGTGGTATAATTTTCATGTATTTTGTAATATATCACATGAGAAAAATAAGCTTCTCATACCCCCTTCCATCTTAAGTTAAATATACATGCATATATTAAACCACAATTGCTACTAAAAATGTTGAAAATTCCATAAAAGGCATCATTATTATTCCTCCATCATCACCCTCACCCATATTTAAGAGAAATGATCATCTTTTACTCTAGCCTTTACTCTTTGTTTCTTCCTAACAAGACCAAAGCAAGTTTTTTCCCCCACAAAAGTTTGTAGAAAGTCAACAGGTGAGGATCAGATCTAATCTACATAGGTCACTAACAAATCAACCGGATCACCACTACAAAATCACCTGCAAACTGGCCACTTTCAATTGTAGTATTTTAATTGCATAATTAGCCTTTGCCTCCAAAGGTAAAAGCCTTTCTCTTAGAGCAGTGGTTCTCAACCTTGGCTGCACATTAGAATCACCTGGGAATCTTTTTTAAATCCTGATTTCTGGGCCTCACCCTCTGGAAATTGTTTCTTTGTTACTAATGTTGTGGCCTCACCCCATAACAAAGAAACAAAATTTCCGGAGGATGAGGCCCAGGAATCAGGATTTTAAAAAGATTCCCAGGTGATTCTAATGTGAAGCCAAGGTTGAGAACCACTGTCTTAGAGTGTTGATTCCACCTCAGTTAGCCCACCAACTTTGGCACTGACACATATTTTTGTGTATTTAGTTTTTCATATGGGGTAGTAAAGAAATCTTGAACCTCTTCTCAGCTGTGTTTCTAATTCCTGAAGGCTTGAACACTATAAACATGCTTCTGTATCATAGCTCTTGCTCACACTTCAGGCACCTATGCACAAAGACCAGGCTCTCCCCCACTCTTCACCTCTCTAGATTCTTAATAATGGGAAATCATTCCCTCAGAATCAAAGAGCTACTCCCCGATAGTTAAGGGTACAGAATGGGGCACAATGCTTGCCATCAGCCAATATATCAAAGTCTTCATGCCTACTCTTATACCCAAATACTTAGAAATAAAGAGTAAAATGGCGTAACTCAAATATTCTTAATCCTTCCCATTTTCCCTTTTTCTGGGCAGCAGAAAACACTTTGGGGTCCTCAGACACTTATGAGCACTGCATGACATTCTTTCTATCCTGACCACATAGCTGTGTGAGGACGAATTTTCTCCAAACACTTCAACTAAAGCAACATGTCACACCAGATTGAATGCAGAAGCAGATATGCGAATCCAGCTGTCTTTTAGTAAGCCAGACATTAAAGAAATTGCAAAACAACACAACTCCTTTTGCTAATATTTTTCTTTGAAATAGTTAATTTTAATTTAAGCATGCGTTATTTATATTAACAGGTAAAAGGTTTATTATCCTATATAATAAAACCATAATATGCAAATCAACCAAATGGCAGAACGACTGGTCCATATGACGTGCACTGACCACCAGGGGGCAGACGCTCAATGCAGGAGCTGCCCCTGGTGGTAGTGCACTCCCACAGGGGGAGCACTGCTCAGCCAAAAGTCGGGCTCATGGCTGGCGAGCGCAGTAGCAGTGGTGGGAGCCTCTCCCACTGCGAGAGAAATGTCCCACTGCCGGCTTAGCCCCAATCGTGCCTAAGCTGTCAGTTGGACATCCCCCAAGGGGTCACAAACTGCAAGAGGGCGCAGGCTGGGCTGAGGGACACCCCTCCAGTGTATGAATTTCGTGCACCGGGCCCCCAGTTATTTATAAATAAAAATAAGTTTTTAAAATATTTCTGGTTTAGTCTGTAATTGATATATATTCCCTAATCCACTCCCAAGGTCTCAGTTAACTATTATATATAATAAAAGCCTAATATGCAAACTATATATAGCCTAATATATATTCCCCTTGACCGGGAGTTCGACCAGGGGGTGGGGCCGGCCATCCAACTGTGGGAAGGGAGGTCCTGGCCAGCAGCTGGCAGCTGCTAGGGACCCTACCCATGCATGAATTTCATGCACTGAGCTCTAATATATCAATAAAGGCAACTCCCTAAGGCGGAACCTACCTTCACATTCTTAGGGTAAGGAATGTTTACTAAAGAAGCAAAGAAAACAAAATACACTTCTAGAAAGATTGAAATAACCATAAGCTTTAGCAACAACAGTTAATAGACATTCTATTGACTCTGTACTATTATCTTTATTATTTTATTTTTCCATGAAACGTCCAATCCAACAGCCAGTCCCTGTGAACTCAACTTCCAGGACATTTTCCCAAACAATCCACTTCTCTCAACTCCAATGCCACCAGAGTAGTAAATTCCACAATCATCTCTTTCTATTGTAATAGTTTCCTCACTTAGAGTTGTATACCTATAACAGATTATCATTCACCATTTAAAACACTTCAATGTTTTAAAAATATTTAGTCTGATTTTAAATGATGCCCATTTTGTGTTTTCTCTACTTTTTTCTTTCCCATCATTCATTTTTCCAGCTGCACTGGACTTTCTATTCCTCCAAGCTAGTTTTTGCCAAGCGATCTTGGCATAGCTTCTCACTCTGCATGGCATGTTCTCTTCATTGACTTCTGCGTAACTGGTTTATTGTGCCATTCAGATTTCAACCTGAATGTCACCTATTGCTGATCACCCAATTTAAGGTGGCCACATAATCTCTTTGCATATAATTTATCATAATTTATTGTTTTGTTATTGTTCATTTTTTCCCACTAAAATAAAAGCTCAACAAACGCTATCTTGCTCATTGCCTTCTAGACCAGTGCTTAATACATAGTGGACAGTAAATAATTGTACAATTAATGTTGATTGAATAACTAACAAACCAAATAACTAAAAATCAATTAGCTTGAATATGTAGAATAGAACTTCTTAATGATTTTGCTCTAAATCTTAGCATTTAGGATGATGAAAGGTGTCCCAATTTAGAATTTTTAAGTTTTTGCTAGGACTAAACTTTGCTTTATGGGGACAGAGAAAATATATATATTTCAGAGAGGCAGGGAGAGGGAGAGGAATAGGAACACCAATGGTGAGAGAGAATCATTGATCAGCTGCCTCCTGCATGCCCCCTACTGGGATCAAGCCCCAAACCTGGGCATGTGCCCTGACTGGAAATTGAACCATGACCTTCTGGTTCATAGGTCAATGCTCAACCACTGAGGCACACCTCCAGGTGAGAAGATATTTTTTATTACAGTATAATTTAACATCTATCACAAGAACCTCATTGAATTGAGCAGTATTAAATGTTTTATCTTACAGCCACAGAAAGTGTTCCCTATACCCTCCAATTCAGAAGTGGGTGGGGGGGGAGTCCTCTTGTTATGAACAAGGACTATTTTTAAATGAATCACTATGTCAAATTGTATCATAATAAGTCATCATTGTAAGAACTGCTTTGTCAAATAGAACACACTAGTGAACAATCTTCTCTATATGACTATGTCAATGATACTGGTAGACACTAATATGTAATTATTTGAATCAAACTTTTGAAACAAGCATCTTTTAACAAGTGTTCAATATTGCTATTTTATGTTGAGTACCAGATGTCAGAAGAGTTGAAAACATGTTTATTTTGGTCTCTTGGTCCTTCAAGATTTTTCTGACTCAATACCATCCTCGCCTTGCATGGATACGTATTTAGCTCCATTGAGTGAACAGGCTTTGAGGAGCAGCAATCTGCACACTTCTAAAAGAAATGATTTTGCCACCTGCACTTTTGGAAAAGTGTAAAAAAGCTACAGAAAGTTTTCTAAGGCAGGAAATATCAATAAATAATATTCTAAAGATTTTAGTCCTCTGAAGAATATAGAGTCCCATTCTTAAATTGAAGCTTGATGATTTATAAATTTGGAAGAAAAAAAGTTGGCCATGTTTAATGTGATTGCTATTTCAGAAGAAATGGTATCATATACTTCTGCAATTCTCCAACACCATGTTCAAATTAGTTTGGAATCTCAATATCCTCCTATCGCTCTACCTCCCCCAAGATTCCACCACATCCTGCCCCGCCCTTTCTTGGAAAGTCCCAGGGCACATGAGCTATTAGTGGCTCTGGAAGTTCTTTGTGAAGAAACATACCTTTGAATTTGCTTATTTCCTCAGAAACACTAAAGCCTGTCATTTTGTGCTTCTTTCTTTAATCCCCAGAAACCGGTATTGATCTCAGGCAGAAAAAGTAAGTTGATTAAGCCAGGATTCAGCCTAGGTTTACTCTGTTCTGTAAGAAACCCAAAGATAGCTTCAAATCCTATATAATAAAGAGGTAATATGCAAATTGACCATCACTTCAACACACAAGATGGCCACCCCCATGTGGTCAAAGATGGCCAGCAGGGGAGGGCAGTTGAGGGCGATCAAGCCTACAGGGGAGGGCAGTTAGGGGTGACCAGGCTGGCAGGTGAGGGCAGTATGTGGCAACCAGGCCTGCAGGGGAGGACAGTTGGGGGCAACCAGGCCAGCAGGGGAGGCAGTTGTGGGGAACCAGGCCAGCAGGGGAGGGTAGTGGGGGCTATCAGACTGGCAGGGGAGTGGTTAGGGGGTGATCAGGTTGGTAGGCAGAAACGGTTAGGGGCAATAAGGCAGGCAGGCAGGTGAGCGGTTGGGAGCCAGCAGTCCTGGATTGTGAAAGGGATGTCCAACTGCCCATTTAGGCCTGATCCCACCAGGATCGGGCCTCTAGTTTATATATATATTTTTAATAACTGTTAACTTTAACAAGTGATTTCCAATTAGCCCCAAGCTTTTCAGAACTACTTCTATCCTATAAATACTAATAAAAATATTTTAATATGTTTGTTATTAGGCAAGAGTTTATGAATATTTCTCTTTCTAGCATCATATTTAGAGAAAAATTTTAATTTTCTCAATCTGCATTTATTCTATTTAACTTTACTTCTCTATATGCATAAAAATTCTGTCAAGTTATGCTGGCAATGCCCTTAAAATTTTACTAATTACATTAAAAGGTTTTCTATTGGTAAACTGCTATATTTCAAGAAAATGCTATTATATTGATTGACTATTCAATACAATTATATTTACTTGGAAAAAATAGTCTCCAAATCTTACCAATTTTAATGTGATTTTTCTCTTCAGAATTAACTTTGCCTATTCTGATTAACCCTCTTGGCCTGATGCAGGAGTTTGAAGTTCTCAACTATCTTTATTTTAAAAACTAGAAATTACCTTAAATCTGGTGCAATTTATATTTATAATCCTTTTTGTCCATTCAGCATCAGAAACCTCTTTTCTTTGAGAAATTTCCCCACCAAATAGAGCAAATTCTCACCTCAGAAGATAAAAAATCAGGCACACAGTTTTCTGGCTTTGTCAGCTAGGATGAGCATGTAACTTAGGCTTCCTCAAATCTGTAGCCCTCAGGTACACTCAGCATCATGCCCTATGATAGGGTGCAGGCTGTAGCTTTTAGCAGTTAATGCTGGAAACAGGGCTTCCTTTAGTGAGCCAGTTCTTAGTCTTTTTTGTCTGTTCATCGGCCCCTACCCACACAGTCCTCTTCTCTAAGCCTTCCAAGTGGTAAAATAAACTATACAACACTTTTCCCTTTTTTCTTCCCTTTCCCTTTCCATTCCCTTCCATCTTCCTCTCCTCCATCTTCCTCCCTCCCTTCCTTCCTTCCTTCCTTCCTTCCTTCCTTCCTTCCTTCCTTCCTTCCTTCCTTCCTTCCTTCCTCCAATTTCAGGTTTACTTGACATTTTTTTCAGAGTCAATTCTGCTGCTTTCTAAAACTCTAGAAGGGCTACCTAGAAACACCTTCCCCCCCCCCCCCTTAAATGTAGACAACTTAGTTTTCCTTCTAAACCAATGGGTCTTATTATCCAATTATGTGACCACAGAAATAGAACTGCTCCAAATTCTGTAACATAGTAATTACTTTTGTGGTCTTTTTGAATGATATATAGTCTTCTTTTTTAAAAACTATATATTTTTTTTTACTTTTATAGCATTCTGTCAATTTTATTGTGATTCTCTTCAATTCAAAACATCTTTAACACCTCTTTATAACTATTGTTATTTATAATAGTTCAAGGGAAAATGTCTGACAGATAATAAATACTTTCATTTGTATAAACTTAGTGGTTATTGCTGTAACCATCTCACTAATGGACAATCAATTAAGATAATTATGATGATGAGAAATAATACCTTTAGAACAATAGACAACAATGATTAACAGCATTCTTACTACCTTTCAATATTTAATTTACTTCACATAAATCCATAGCTTGAGTTCCTTTGAATTATTTTTTTTCTTATAAGAGGTCAACATAATTAAATTTCAAAATAACATAAGGTCAAATTATCGTTTCAACCCTTAGTTCTTACAGAAAATCACTTTAACATATTGCATCGCTAGGCAATGATTTAAGCAGGGCTGTGCAACTTTTTCTAACTCTACACTCAGTAATGTCATGTGTATAGCTTGAAATTAGCCAGGGCCGGAGGATTTACACCATGAGAATGAGCAAACCTACAAATCTGTGCTTCCTACACCCTGACCCCACTCTCCCTACCCTTCCCTGTTGAAAAGCAGGTTAAACCATTACTAGCACACTGCTGATTTAAAGTTCCATGGGAAATACCTCTCTTTTTTGTGGGATGAATGAAGACAAGGCAGTCATTGCTGTCTTGCATTATCAATCCTATCTATTGATTTTTGTGCATTTTATGTATGTGTTTTGCAATTTTGTAAGGGCTATGGCATCTTTCCGCATTATTTTTATAACATCAACTTTTTTGTATATTTATGTAATAAATACTTGTCCCAAACACGAATTACATCTTATTGTACTCTTTATAATATACTTCCAAAATAAAAAGAGTGAGCAGTATTTTAAAGGTTCGAGTATTTCTTCATTCCTTTTTTAATGCCAGGCACATCTCTATTAGAATTTTCATTGTTCAAGTCTTCAAAAACTGCATATCTTTCAAGCATTAGGAGATGCCTTTCAAAACAACACACCTCTTCTATTATTTTCCACCTTACAAGTCCACTTCCCTTCCCCCTTCCTGAAAAGGCTCCAACCCCTTCAGGCCTTGAATCATGTCACTATCATTCCAGTTACAGGGAACTGGAGAGCACTCCCCTGGGTTCCTATTAACACCTGCTACTTAATCAGCCAGAGGGGCTGCTGGTGACGGATGCCCACAGTTCCATCCATGCCTTCCCCCTCCCTCCCCAGAGGCTGTCCCACTATTGCAGCCATCTCCGCCTGGGGAGTGAGAGTAACAGAGACAGGGCAACACGGAGAGTTGGAGAAATACATACAATTGTTCAGAAGCTGGAATTTGTTAGTAGTAATTCCAGTTATAAATTTGCAAACCAAGACCATGCAGCTGTGGAATGTATTAGCAGCAAATCTGTCATTTTTCAGCTTTCAGATTCATAAATATTTTAGGTATTATACAAATACAGCAGCAATCGTAATAGAGACCTCCCTGGGTAGAAGGTTGCTGCAGATAAGATGTATGCGGCTAAGCGTAGGGGGCCCTCACATTTTGAACGAGGAATAAGTTTAGCAGTGCAGCCATCTCTAATTTAGACTGTTTTCTTAATCTGCTGCCAGGGGAACATGCTGGGTGATTCACAGTAATGAACTCCACCTGGATGCTCAGTAAATCTGAAAAGGAGAACTAACTGCAGCCTAGTAGTTGTTGTTACCACAGATCTGGTTGAGTGAGCTCTAATTTGACCATTAAGTGACCGTCCCACCAAGGAACCATGAGAAATGCTTAGAGACTGCCATTCCATGATAATACAAGAAAGACTGCTTATTTAAATAAGATCATTGTGAAATAAAGTGACCTATACTGAGAAAAAAACAATGTTTTGTAGAACAATAAAAATAAACTAATACTAAATATTTCATCTTGAGCCAGTGGATCATGGTGTTAGTTTAATGGAATCAGTATTTTTTTTAAAGGAAAAGAAATAATATAAATTTTCATAACAGATAAAGGCTATTTACTAAAATTGTTTTAACACCATTATACAATCGATAGCAGATAACTCGCCAATGACAGCTGTGATACTGGGAGCATCTGGCCTTATAGAAATAGTACACTAAGTTATATATTATAATGCCAATTGCATAATAAGACATAGTCAGTAAATAGCATTTTTACAGATGCAGAATGTATATGTCACTGTTGTGTAACAACAGTAATGAAATGCTATCTATATCCCAAAAAAGCACAAGTCGAGCTGCAATACTTTTACTTTATTTCTATCTAAAACTTTGGTTACCATCTCAATAAAATTAATTTGAGAACAAGGCCATGGCCACTACTGCTGCTTCTGCTGCTTTATCAAGGCCACAGAGAACCAACCTAGAACAAGGCCTATCACAAAGTGTCTTGCTGCTTCCTGTTATTGAAATTAACTTTCCATCCTTCCTGGTTACAAATTCTTGTTCACTTCAATGGACATCTATGGTATTTTCTTGCCTATCACCTTTCTCCTAACAACAGAACAAATACACAATGCATGTTTCTCTGAAAAATCATGCCTCTCTTACTTGCAGTCCTTGTAGTCTGAGGGATCAACTGGGACATAGGTCAGATTTACCAAAAATCTTATAAGCTAAATGAGCCAATACAGAATTCATTCATTCATTCATGCATTCATTTTTGCTCAGCAAATTCTTGGTCAAATTTCAGTTGAATCTTGATAATTTGCTGACCTACCATTAGATAAATCCTGTCCAATTGTACCAGAAATAGAATTTTAACATTCAGATTTGTTAGTTTTTACATGTGTATAGGTTCCCAGAAAGACAGAGCAAATATGTTTTGCAAATCATATTTTTAAAATATATAGTATTTTCTAAAAATTATATATATCTGCATTCTGATCGATTTTACAAAGTAATTAGGACATATATTCAGTCAATATTGAGCTTTTTCCCCTTTTTTTGTAGATCAGTGAAGAAATTAGCTGTTTCAAGGGTGAATGCATTCATATTACTGTAAACATATTAGCTAAGGCTGATTATTATTGGTGGGTATTTTGTAGTAGGACTTCTCACTATAAATGGTAGTCAGATGATCTTTGATATTCCTTTCAACATAGGTATTTTGAGATTCATGAACTCATACTTTGTACAGATCAGAGAACTTTAGGCATGAGGTAGAAATTTTAAAAAAATGAGCAAGAACTCTGCTTTGACATTTAAAATAGATTTAGGTCAAGTCTAACAGAAATTAGTATACAAGTAAATCAAACTAATATGTCAGCAAATTGAATAATATATTTCCAGCTGGATATATACTAGTAAATGCAAAAGAGATTTTTCACTGAGGTTTTTAATGAGTAAATATTTCTAGGAGGATTATATTTTGAGTCCAATTACAGTGATGGGACATTAACTTTGGCAATCCTTCTAAAACTCTGGTCCCTCAAATTTTTAAATTTGAGTTACTTTTCCCACTCTCCACATATGTTCTGTGCAAACAGTTTAAACCACTTTATCCTTTGGATTCACTAATAACATAAAATATCATTTCTCAACAGTAAATGGCAACTCCAAATTTTATGGACTATGTACTTAAAAACACATCTATAATCTAACTACTTCTTATAAACTAGAAGACTTATGGAAAAAACAAACAAACCTATCATACTTGAAGCCTTTAACACTTCTCTCTCAATAATTAGTAGAAAAATAGGTAAAATGAAAGGATATAAAAGATTAAAACACTTCCAGTCATCATGAACCAATGTTTTATTTTTAAGACTATTTTTTTAGAGAAGTTTTAGATTTGAAAAAAGATTGAGAGGAAAGTATAGAGATTTCCCATAATCCCCCTGCCCCACACATGCAAACCCTTGCCCCTCCCGCCCCTCATTTATCAACATCACTTACCAGAATTGTTCATTTTTACCAAGAATGAACCTACACGGATACATCATAACCACCCAAACTTTATATACTTTAGGGTTAACTCTTGGGTTAACTTTAGGGTTAACATTCTCTGGTTTGGGACAAAAGTATAACTACATATAGTCATCATTATATCAAACCGAGTATTTTCGGTGACCTAAAAGTCCTCTGAGCTCAGTCTATTCATTTCTCTCCTCGCTCCCTCCTCTGAACTTTGTCAACCACTGATATTTTTATTGTTTCTAGTTTGCTTTTTACAGAATGTCATTTAGTTGGAATAATACAAAATGTAATCTTTATAGACTGGCTTCTTTCCCTTAGTAATATGCATGTAAGTTTCCTCTACGTTTCTTCATGGCTTGATAGTTCAATTCTTTTGCGTATTTAATAGTAATTCATTTCTGGATATACCGCTGTTTATTTTTCATGCACCTACTGAAGGACATCCTTGTTGCTTCCAAGTTTGGGCAAATATGAATAAAACTGCTATAAACATCCACATGCATGTTTTGAATGGACATAACTTTCAGCTCCTTTGGTAAATAGCAAGGAATACAATTGCTAAATTGTATGGTAAGAATATAGCTGTATTTAGTTTTGTAAGAAACCACCAAACTATGGCCCAATTTAATGTATATTATTTTCAACTATGGCAAACACATTTTTTTCAATTGTATACAATACACCAAGACAGTCTATGTGCTGGACCATAAAACAAGTCTTAAGGATTAAAATTATAACAAGTATATTTTCTTACTTTAAAGAATTGAAATAGAAAAAATAACCAAGTATATATATATATATATATATATATATATATATATATGTATATGTATATGTATATGTATATGTATATGTATATAAATTCTCAAATATTTAGCCCAAACCGGTTTGGCTCAGTGGATAGAGCGTTGGCCTGCGGACTCAACTGTCCCGGGTTCGATTCCGGTCAGGGGCAAGCACCTTGGTTGCAAGCACATCCCCAGTGGGGAGTGTGCAGGAGGCAGCTGATCGATGTTTCTCTCTCATCGATGTTTCTGACTCTCTACCCCTCCCCCTTCCTCTCTGTGAAAAACCAATAAAATATATATAAAAAAAATTCTCAAATATTTAAAGATTAAACAATCCAATCCTTAATAATCCACGAGTCCTGGTAAAATAAGAAAAATTAGGAGATACTTTAAATCAAGTGATTTTTTAAAAAAACAATATATAAGAATTTATGAAATGTTGATAATCAAATGCTAAAAAGGAAAGTAGTAGTTTTAAATGCTTTTGTTAAAAAAATGATCTAATCCCCCTTCTTAAATAAATACAATTAGAGAGCAAAATGAACCAAGGTAAGTACAAGGAATAAATACATAGGTAAGTCATGGGTATAGAAAACAAGCAGACAGCATAGAAAATCAAGAAAGCCAAATTTTGATACTTCAGAAAGATTAATAAAAGTAATAATCTTCTCTTAAGTACAATGGAGGTATAAATGACCAATATCAACAAGAAAGTTGAGATAACTTCATAGATCTTTAGATTAATTAATCTTACCTTGTTAATGTCCTTAGACATTTAATGATAAACATATTGTCATCTATATTATACACAACTTTATGCAACACACTCAGTTATATAAAAGAAATATGAACATACACAGCAAAATTTATTTAAAATATTAAGTAAAATCAAGCAATATATAAATAGTAATATATCAATACTCTGATAGACTAAATATGAAAATATTCTTTGTAGCTCCTCCCATCAAGAGGTCTTAAATTTCTTTCCTTTTTCCTAAGAAATGGATTATATTTTTAGATAAGTGACTTTCTTAGTCTGTTTCATATTCATGGCAACTCAGAGGCAATTTTGATGCAATAACATGAATGAGTTTAGGCAAAACCAACAACAGAAAAACCGTCCCCCAACACACAAATTATAAACTATGATAAGCATTGTTGTTTTAAGGCACAATATTGTTGTTTTAAGACGCAATATTTTGGAGTATTTTTTTATTCAGCCCTAGATAATTGATAGAATAAAAAGATGAACTAAAAATCCTAGGAGTCTGGAAAAAAGCTTCTAACACCAGAACTAATAAGTGATATTAATAACATTACAAGACAAAAGATCAACATAAACAAATCGATTTTTGTTTCTAGCAAAAAACAAATACCCTGAACTTGAAATGAAAAACAGGGTACCATTTACAATAGCATAAAAGCATAAAACTCTTAAGGATGAATCCAGCAAAAGATGTGCAAGACCAGTATACTGAAAATTTAAAAACACTGTCAAGAGAAATTTAAAAGACAAATAACAGAAAGACTTACTCTTTTCATGGTCTGAAGTTTCAAAAATTTAAAGACACAAATTCTTTCTTGATTAGTCTATAGATACAATGTAATGTTAATCAAAATTTCTGCAGATGTTTTTTAAGAAATTGAAAAACTGTTTCTAAAATATGTATGGAAATCCAAAAGAACTAGAATAGCCATAACAACATAAAAACTTACATTAGCCAAAACAACTTTGGAAAAGAATCAAGTTGGGGGATTTATACTACCTGACTTCAATAAGTATTATACAATTATAAAAATCAAGACTTTTAGCACAATAATAGACAAATAATGAGAGAAAAATACAGAGTACATAAATATAGTAAATTAATACTTGAAAAAGTTTTAGAAACAGTGAAAAAAAAAGACATTTTTAACATATATTGTTGCAACCATTTGATATCTTTTGTCCTACCTACGGTAAAATCCTGAGAAATGCTTAGGATTAAATAATTAGCTTTAATCATATTTAAGCCATATTAAAAGGTTAGTTAAAATGGATCAGAGACTTAAATGTAAAAGCTAAAACTATAAACTTTTAAGAAGAAAGTAGAATAGAAAGTAATTTTAACCTTATCTTAAGACAAATGTTCCTCAATACAGTCCAAAACCATGCTCCATAAAATATATAAATAAAATAAAAACTAAGAACTTTTGCTCTTTGAATGTCACTCTTATGGAAACAAAAATTCAAGAAAGTAAATATTAAACATTTGTAAATAGTATATCTGATAAAGAAACTGTATCTCCAATATATAAAGAACACTCAAAATTCAATAAAGCAAATACAAAAACCTACTTGAAAAAGTAATAAGCAGACTTACAGTTTTCATTCCATATGTGAGAAGTTGGAAATTGCCACTCCATCAGAAAAACAAGTTTAGCTGAACAGACTGTAAAATCAACAGACAAGCAAATGCAGAATGCCTTGACTTACCAGAGCAGAAATCACAGGCAGAAATCGTGGCGTAAGAACCAGTGCTGGAATAGGAAAACCTGAAATGTAATTGACAAATTGTTAGAGGCTCATCGTGAACAAGTCTGAACATAAAAAACACCAGTGAACCCAGTCAGGGTGGGGAGGTAGGGTTTGGGGCACAATATTGTGAGATTTACCTTTAGGAACTCAATCAGGTTCCTACAGTAAATATCAGAGAAAAATCCCCTTGTATTTCTGGCACTGAAAGGGAGAAAGGAACCATTTTGAAAACACCAGAATTCAGAGCACTTTTTAAAAATATATATATTTTATTGAGTTTTTAACAGCGAGGAAGGGAGAGGGATAGAGAGTTAGAAACATCAATGAGAGAGAAACATCGATCAGCTGCCTCCTGCACACCCCCTACTGGGGATGTGCCCGCAACCAAGGTACATGCCCTTGACCGGAATCGAACCTGGGACCCTTCAGTCCGCAGGTCCACACTCTATCCACTGACCCAAACTGGTTAGGGCAAGAGCACTTTTTTTCTGAACAAGGCCAGTCCTCAGGGTAAACTAGTTAATTAGATTCTAATTTGCTGAACTATTTTTAGAGTTTAACTAACATGGGGGAAGGGAAATACCCAACTCTAGGCAGCCCTACCCATCTTGTCCTACCTATGAGTAAAATCCTGAGAAACGCTTAAGTTCACAGTCCAGACACACAGCTTACTAAGAGACTAGACCTAATCACAAGACTATACTAGTAGAACACTTCTCATACAGCCACCCCTCACCACCACATTACTAAAGGCCCATTTATAGAAGTTCCTTTACCCAGTATATCATATACGGCTATTAAGAAAAAAAAAATTATAAGGCATACCAAAAGGCAAAAACACACAATGAAGAGGCAGAGTATACATCACAACCAGATGTGGCAGAGATGTCAGAATTAGCAGAACAGGGATTTGAAACAACTATAATTAATATGCTAAGGGCTCCAATGATTAAAATAGACAACATGGGAGAATAGGTGGGCAATGTAACAGAGAAAGAGAAATCCTAAGGAAAAAAAAACCCTAAAATACTGGAGAAAAACAAAAACAAAAACAAAACACTAACAGAAATGAGTAATGCCTCTGAAGGGCTTATAAGAATTTAGAATTTTCCCAAATTAATGTCAGGCACCAAACCACAGATCCAAAAGTTCAGTAATCACCAAGCAAAAGTAATGTTCCAGTCATGACAAATACACCTAATCATATAATTTTAAAATTTTAGAAAATCAAAGATAAAGAAAAAATCCCGAAAGAAGACAGAGGAAAATAAACACCTTAAATATAGTAGAAAAATAAATAAATAAATAAATAAATAAATAAATAAATAAATAAACTAATTAATTAATAAATTAATGGATAAAGTGGAGCAAAGATAAGAGTTGGACCCTAGTTATCCTCAGAAACCATGCAAGCAAGAAGAACGTGTAGTAAAATATTTAACATATTAAGAGAAAAACTTTGTACTTAGAATTTTGTAACCGGAACAGTTATCTTCCAAAAGGGAACATGAAAAAGACTTTTTCAAACAACCAAAACAGAATTTGTTGCCAGAAGGTACAATTTAAAGAACTAGGATCTATATAAAGAAAGAAGATCATTGAAGAAGGAACAAGTTCAGATTTTTCAAAAATTTTTTTTGTCTTATTCATAATAAATCTAAAAAAGGCAGCTTGTTCAAAATAATAATAGCAACAATATATTTGATTATGCACGTATATAACATGCTTATGTGTAAGTGAAATAACAATGATAGAAGGAATAGGAGAGAAGAATTAAGATTATTTTGTTATAAAACATGCATACCTCCTATGAAGTGGTATAGTACTATTTGAAAATGGACTTGGATTATCTGTAAATGTATTTGCAAACTCTAGGATAACCCCTAATATTTTTTAAATCCTCACCTGAGGACACTTTTCCTATTGATTTCTTAGAGAGAGTGGAGGGGAGAGATGAGGAAGAAAGACAGACAGAAATATCAATCTGAGAGAGACAGGGCTGGGGATGGAGTGCCTGACCAGCAATTGAACCCAAAACCATTTGGTCTGTGGGCCTACACTTTAACCACTGATATGCTAAGAAAGCAGATTACATAAAATCATATAATTCTCCATTAAAACTACAAAAGTTAGAAAAAGAATGGAAGACAAAAATAGGAACAAAGGCAACAACAGGGAACCAGTAATAAACATGGTAGATTTTAATCCAACTACACCAATTATCACTTTGAAAGTCAATGGTCTATATGCACCATTGAGAGAGATGACAAAGTAGATCAGAAAACAAAAACCCATATGGTTTCTATAAAAAATCCACTTTAAATTTAAAAACACATATAAAAGTAAATGGATGGAGGAAAATATACTATGCTAACACTAATCAAAATAAAACAAGAATAGTTACATTATTTTGACAGCGGGCTTCAAAATAATAAAGTTATTAGTAATAAAGAAGAACATTATATAATAATTAAAGGGTCAATTATCTGAAACAGAAAAATCCTTAAACAGGTATGCATTCAACAAGAGTGTAAACTATGTGAGGAAAAAACTAATATAATTAGAAAGAGGAATAGATGAATCTACTCTCATGATTGGAGACTTCAACATCCCTCTATCAGAAACTGATGGATCCAGCAGGCATAAGGACATAGTTAACTCAACAATGAATATAATTCAGTCAACTGAATGTAATTGACAACTACTGACCACTTCATCCAACAAGAGCAGAATGCACATTCTTGTCAAGTTCACATGAAGCATTCACTGAGACTGACCACACTCTGTGCCCGAAAATTCACCTTAATAAATTTAACAGTATAGAAGTCACACAATGTATGTTCTCAGACCTCAATGGGATTAAACTAGAAATTAATAACAGAAAGATAACTGCACATGTGTGATTAAACAACACACTTCTATATAACACATAAGTCAAAGAAGAATCTGGATTTGGTATTAAAAAATAAAAACACAATATATCAAAATTGGTGAAAAGCAGCAAAAACACTTCTTAGAATAAATTTTATAGCATAAAATGCATCTATTAGAAAAGAAATTTTAAATCAATAACCTAAGTGTCCACTTTAGGAAACTAGAGAAAGAAAAGCAAATCAAATTTAAAGCAAGTAGAACAAAATAAAAAATAACTAGAACAGAAAAAATTAAAAACAAGGAGCCCTAGCCATTTTGACTCAGTGGATAGAGTGTCGGCCTGTGGAAGGGTCCTGGGTTCAATTCAGGTCAAGGGCACATGCAGGCTTGATCCCCAATAGGGGGCATGCAGGAGGCAGTTGATTGGTGATTCTCTCTCATCATTGATGTTTCTATCTCTCTCTCCCTCTCCCTTTCTCTCTGAAGTCAATAAAATATTTTTAAAAAATTGAAAACAAGGAATCAGTAGAGAAAGTCAATGAAATCAAAAGCCAGCTCTTTGAAAATATCAATAAAATAGGTAAGCCAATATTCAGAGTAACTAAGAAAAAGAGAGAGGACAAATTACTAATATCAGATATAAAAGAGGGAACATCACTAAAGATTTTATAGAAAGTAAACAGATAATGAAGAAATACAATTATTTGAAAGAAATAACATGTCTGCCAAATACATATAAGAAATAGGTAATCTAAATAGGCCTATATATGTGAAATAGTTGAGTCAATAATTAATAATATTCCAAAACAAAAAACACTAGACCCAGATGGTTTTACTGGTGAAGTCTACCAAATATTTAAGGAAGAAATTATAACTAGCCTCTACAATTTCTTTCATAGGATAGAAGCAGAGGGAATACTTCCTAATTCAATCTGTAAGGCCAGCATTATCTTAATACCAAAAGCAAAGTCATACAAGAAAGCAGATGATGTTATCATAGAAATCTATACTTGAAAACAATATGATCCAAGTGGTTTTATAAATAGAAAACTGTTTTCTTTTTTAAAATTTTATTGTTTAAAGTATTCCAAATAGTAGTACATATGTCTCCTTTTTCCCCCATTGACCTCTCTCCGGCCTCCCCTACCCACCCCACCCCCACATGCCCTCACCCCCGCCCCCCAGTGTCTTGTGTTCATTTGTTATGCTTATATGCATGCATACAAGTCCTTCAGTTGCTATCTTAACCCCCCACCCCGAACCCTCCCCTGCATTCCTGCTATAGTTTGATGGTATGTTCAATGCTTCTTTGCCTCTGTATCTATTTTTGTTCATCAGTTTATAATGTTCTTTATATTCCACAAATGAGTGAGATCATATGGTATTTATCTTTCACTGACTGGCTTATTTCACTTAGCATAAGGCTCTCCAGTTCCATCCATGCTGTTGCAAATGATAAGAATTCCTTCTTTCTAAAAAAATATATTTTATTGATTTTTTACAGAGAGGCAGGGAGAGAGATAGAGAATTAGAAACATTGATAAGAGAGAAACATTGATCAGCTGCCTCCTGCACACTCCCTACTGGGGATGTGCCCACAACCAAGGTACATGCCCTTTACTGGAATCGAACCTGGGACCCTTCAGTCCGCAGGTCAATGCTCTATCCACTGAGCCAAGCCAGTTAGGGCAAGAATTCCTTATTTTTTACAGCAGTGTAGTATTCCATTGTGTAGATGTACCACAGTTTTCTCATCCACTCATCTGCTGATGGGCACTTCAGCTGTTTCCAAATCTTAGCTATTGTAAATTGTGCTGCTATGAATATAGGGGTGCATATATACTTTCTGATTGGTGTTTGTTTTCTTGGGATATATTCCTAGAAGTGGGATTACTGGCTCAAATGGCAGTTCCATTTTTAATTTTTTCATGGAATGCCATACTGTTTTCCACAGTGGCTGCACCAGTCTGCATTCTGTTTTCTTTAGGGCCCTCAGGAGGCAGGGACAGGATAGATAAAGACAGTGCTTTTTCTTTTTGTACGCTTCCTTTAACTTACTATTTTTAATTGAATTCATTGGTTAATAAAAATTATACAGGTGTACAATTCTTTACTACATCTTCTGTACATTGTATTGTGTGTTCACCATCCAAAGTCTAGTCTGTTTTCAAATTTATTTCTCTTAATTACTCAAAATAGTTTCTTACAAGTATCAAACAATTTTCTGAGATTCAATGGTTATTTTCTTATTTAATATTTTATATACTCGTGGTTCCTTCCCCCTTTTCATTATTTCTTTTGTCTTTTTAATGATTTTAAATTATTCTATGTAACGGTTCTGTTTTTCTCTTATGAATTTAAATTTATGGCTGTGTTTTTATTATTTTCTAGCTGATGCTTTGTTTTGACCTTTTGTTTCTTATACAACTTTTTTGATTTGTGCATGAAATTTTTTATTCATTTTCCTACATATATTTAATGCTATTAGCTTTCTAATGCAATCAATTTTATTGTACTCCCTAGATCTTGATATGTAGGTTTGTATTACCATTAGTTTTAGAACTTCCTCAATTTCAGTTTTTATTTCCCTTATTTCTCTTTTTTTAAATATTCATCTGAGGATCTGTGGTGTTTTTTTCTTTTTACTGATTTATAGAGAGAGGAAGGAAGAGAAACATTAACCTGTTGCCTTCTCAATGCTCTCCACCACCCCCTGACTGGTAATTGAACCTGCAATGTTTCCAGTGTATGTGATGATGCTCCAACAAACTGAACTCCCTGAACTGCAGCTTTTATTCCCCTTTGATGCAAGGTTTGTTTAACAAATAGTTTAAAAAAATTTTTAGGGACAGTGTGGTGTTTTTATTCTGATTTTAATATTAACTTCTAGTTTTCTTACCATTTGATCAACATTTTAGTATTATTTCTACTTTATGAAAGAATACTTGTTTTGATAATTTTCAAAATAGTATTTGGGGAGAAATAAATAATTTAAAAAAACACAAATGCTTACCTTTCATCTATTGTATCTTCATCATTGTATTACTAAATAGGTAGCCCTCTAGTAAGGGATACACAAATGTGAAGCTAGAATGTTGTTCATTGCTTTAGTTTTTGTACTTAAATATTTGGAAATGATTTGTTTTATCAATGGAGAAGTTATAATCACAATTTGAAGCAGTTATGCCTTGGAATATTATGCAACCATTAAGGAGATTGATGCAAGTGTATAAATATTGATAAAGAAAAGTTCCCAAGCCAATCTTAAGAAAATATGTAGCCCAAGCTGGGTTGCGCAGTTGGTTGTAGCGTTGTCCAATACAACAAAAGACTGCTGGTTTGATTCCTGGTCAGGGCACATATCTAAGTTGTGTGCTCTATCCCCATCAGGGTGCATACGAGATGCAAACATCTCTCACATTGATGTTTTAATCTCTCCTCCTTCCTCTCTCTCTAAAATCAATAAATCAATAAAAACATATCCTCAGGTGATGATTAAAAAAGAAAAAGAAAATAGTTATACTAAATTTTATTAAATTTACATAGTATAAAATATTCATTTACTATACTGAATATTTAAACGATTTTAGCAAAAGGATTATTTTTTCAAATAAAATTTTATGTAGACCCAGTATCTAAAAAATAGATAAAAGCTTAGCCATTGTCTACTTTTTATAACCTGAAAAAATAGCTTATTATAAAAGCATAAGATGAAATTAGTTCTGTATAAAAGAAAAAGTAACCAAAGCAAGACAAAAGAAATACAAAGAAAAAACAAAAAAGGTCGAAAGTATTTACAAGATTTTCTTTTGTGTACGCCTAAAACTAAAAAAAAAAAATGCAAATAACTTGTACATGCTTCTTTACTTGGCCAAGCCCTTAAAGGTTACAGGAAGAGAGAATCCTTATTGCTTAAGACAATAAGAATTTATATTAAAAATATGCAATATGTGAGCAAGAAAAATTTAAATTGTATACTTATACACATGTATGTAAATGCATGTAACAGAGATTGGGATTTTATGCATGATACAGACTGTAGAAATGGAATGGATGGGTGAGTAGAGAGGATTAAAGGGAATACCTGTGGCTCAGCGGTTCTCAAACTGTGGGTCGTGACCCCTTTGGCAGTCAAACGACCCTTTCACAGAGGTCACTTAAGACCATCCTGCATATTAGATATTTACATTATGATTCATAACAGTAGCAACATTACAGTTATGAAGTAGCAACGAAAATAATTTTATGGTTGGGTCACAACATGAGGAACTGTATTTAAAGGGCCAGAAGGTTGAGAACCACTGCTCTGGCTTAAGGTTTAGAACCTTCTCCCTGTGGACCATGCCAAAGCTAGACACTATCTGAAACCTGATTCTTGCTCCGGGGACACATCTTCAAACATGAGGGGCACAGGTTTCTTCAAAGGATAATGTTTAGAGCCCATCCAGCATGGCTCTATGGTTGAGTGTCCAATTATGAACCAGGTGGTCATGGTTCCATTCCCTGTAGGTGTACATACTAGGGTCTCAGGCTTCATCCCCAGTAGGGGGCATGCAAGAGGCAGCTGGTCTATGATTCTCTCTCATCATTGATGTTTCTGTCTCTCTCTTCCCCTCCCTTCCTCTCTGAAATAAATAAAAATATTTTTTAAAAATAAATAGCTCATTATAATGGCTATAAGATAATACATTTCTTGTAGCTTTTAAAAATATATTGATACATATTTATAATCTTTAATTACTGTATACTTTTTAAAGATTAAAACAGCAATACAAATAGCTCCCTAAAAGCATGTTTTAGAAAACTTTACAAAACCCAGTCAGGGTTTTTTAAAAATACAACAACAGCAACAAAAAAAAACACAGTATAGCAATCATATGTTTTTCTGGTTGTCCATAGAAAATGTTGTATTTTTTTTAAAACTCCAGGAATAAAAACTTAATCAGTGAGAGGTCAGATCCAACACGCACACATACATATACTAGTATACATACTGTCTGACTGAATACATTGAAGCAGTTCTGATTACCTTTTATGTGTGTTTTTTAAATTTATTATTCAATTAAAAAAAACTCTTAGAAATCACTAATAAAGGGCACTTAGTCTTATGGAAGAAGACATTAAAAGATATTTGCCATCAGAGATTACCTACCAGAACTATAAATCATATGTCATTTAGTGATGTATCCATAACTACTTAGCTGGCATGACAAAATCGGATAGTGATTACATGATTTATGAGGTATAGAGGAAGAACCCCTCAAGGGGAATATTCACACACAGAGACCAAAATATTTGAACACAGAAAGAGTATCTTACTTTTCTTAATATCAATTCAGATTTACATGAGGAGGAAAAATCTAGTGGGTAATTTAAGCACAACTTTATGGAGTTAGATATAAAAGATAAAAAATTAGAATGTTTCTATCAAGATAATAAAATAAAAAATACTTGCAGCATAAAGACGGAGTGTAAATATTTTGTTTCTCAAGAAATAAAAAGAAATGAGCAACAGGAAAGCAGTCAGACTATTTTCATAAACAAAACATGGGCTTGTAGTTCTGGTTTAAATTCAAGCTCTTTAGTTTATTAATTTTTTAATCTTTGCACTATTATTTAAGTTCTTTGTGTCTCAAGTTATTCATTTGCAAAATTGAAGTAAAAATGCCTGTTTCATAGGGATGTTCTAAAAATCACTTGAAACTATGCTTGGCACACAAAGCCACCAGTTTAAATTGATAATTCTCATTATTATTAGGAAACAGTGTTATCAAGCATGCAACTTTTGTTTTTCTATTGAAATGGATTGAAATGACTTTAGTTTTACCACACTTCTGTTTAAAAGAATGCATGGAACTAAGACTATAAGTGGGATTCTAAATGAGGTGCATGACTATCAGTAGCACTGAAATTCATGAAACTAGGGAGTGGCTTGCAGAAGTAATATTTTGTTCAATGAACTTTTCTGTTCCCATTAGATTTTGTTTAAGACATAGTGAAATTAAGGCAATAAAAACACTTTCAAACAGCTCCTTATATAGAAAACTCTTGTGGAGATAAGAGCTTCAGCCTGATCATAAAAACTAGGAAGAGGTTGGTTTTAGACAAGTCATCAGTCTTCTTTGGTCTAGTCAAAAACCATGGCTAAGAGTTGGGTACTGGAAATATCAGGAGAACACTTTGTAAAGTATATGACTGTCTAACCCAGTGGTTTTCAACCCTGGCTGCACATTAGAATCACCTGGGAATCTTTTTAGAATCCTGATTTCTGGGCCTCCGAGATGAGTGACTATGCTGGTTTTTCTATATCTTTCTTGAATACAGTTTTTATGCTTCCCTCAATTCTATTTTAAGTGGTACAAACTGACAGTCTCCAAATATAGCATAAATTGAAGAATATGTGACTATTGCGTTTTCACATAATGTTGCTGTATGCTGATACTATTTGTAGACAAGGTCAGATATTGCCCAAAGAGCAGAGCCACAGTGTAATGCCAGCCTGGTGTCAATGAAAGGCATTTAAGGAGTGCCAATATAAAGGAATCTGTAGCATCTTTCTTCATAAAGTCCTTGAAAAGAGCCAAAATCACTTTAGTTAATACATAACATGACTAACAGTGATGGCATCAAGTTTGGATTTTGATACTATATAAAATATAGTCCTATATTTGGTACTATATTTTCATGAATTATAATAATTTTCATTAATTTAAATATTTATTGGAAAATACCCACTTTTAATTTCTAATATGCTACAGGTTTTTAAATAATCCATTTGAGCACTGGCTGGTATTGCTCAGTGATTAGAGTGTTGGCCCACACACCCAAGGATCAAGGTTTGATTCCCAGTCAAGGGCACTTACCTAGATTGAAGGTTCTTTCTCTCTCCTTCCCTCCCTCCCACCACCCTCTCTAAAAATCAATGGGAAAAATATCCTCAGATGAGGATTAACAAAAAATATAATACAATAAAATGAAACAATCCATTTGTGGTAAAAGTTATTAGTTAATTTAAAGGCAATAGATATGGTATTTAAAAGGGCAAAGTTCATGAATTTAGTGTATAAATGAGTAAAATTTGGGAAATATTGTGCTAAACAAACAGTGTATTCAGGATTATACTGGAGAATTTAAACTCTGCTCTTCAAAACTAGTTGATCTCAGGATATAAGCAGAGAGACTAACCCAGAGATTAAAAAGTTGACTTTATGTTGCAATTTTTCAAACATGCATAGGCATTTGCATTTTAGTGGCTACAGGGCAATGCCAATTTTTTTCAATTACCTCTTTTATTAAGTATGCAACCTAAATAGTAGGAACACATATTTACCCTGTCTAATGAAAACAGAATGTAGCATTTTGGCACTTTTATTTGTCTTGATTTTACTCGTGCAAAAAATTTATATTTTCATTGGGAGGAAAGCAGGAAGAGCCTAAGAAGCAGGAAGTTTTCATGTTTCATAAGTGGATTGCAGCAGCAGGTACCTACCATTTTGCCTGCCCTGAAATCCCTCCGCCAATGTGTGCCTATGTTGTTGGTGAGACCTAGTCCTTTCACCATGAGGAACAACTCAGGCAGGCAGATGATCTAGGTCTAAACAATTCAAGCCCTCCATCCCACCACCATTGAGATGACTGTAGGGATAGGGCTGAGGAAGTTTTTCAACTTCTCTTATTTCAATTTCCTAATCATGCAGATCACCAGGTTAATGTGAAAACCAAATAACCATAAATATTAAGTATGTAAAATACTCTATAAGTACCCATAAATCTTAGCTATTATATTAATTCTGAACTGGGAAGATTTGAGTTTTAGCTACTAATATTCCTTTGAGCTTAGCATAGAACTTTTTTGGGACCTCGGAGTCACAATTATGAAAGGCAAGTATGTCTCCTTTTGCATTGATTTAAACATAATAGAGGTACCTCTACACACCTGTCAATGGCTATTATAAAAAAGTCAACAAATAATAAGATTTGGCAAAGATATGTTAAAAAGATAACTTTCATGCAGTCACCATACACCCAGCAATTCCACTTCTCAGTATTTATCTGAAGAAAACAAAAGCACTAATTTGAAAAGACACAGGCAACCCTATGTTCTTTGCAGCATATTTACAATAGCCAAGCTATGGAAACAAACTAGGTGTCTATGGACAGATGAATGGATTAAGAAGATGTGGTGAGTGTGTGTGTGTGTGTGTGTGTGTAATGAAAGATTACTCAGAAATACAAAAGAATAAAATTGTGCCATTCATGACAACATGGATGAACCTATAGCTAATAAAGTAAGTCAGACAGACAAAGACCAATATTGCATGATTTCCCTTATATGTGGAATCTAAAAACAAAACAAAACAAATGAACAAATCACAAGATAGAAACACACTCAAAGATACAAAGAACAAACTGATGATTGCCAGAGGGGAGGGGAATATGAGGATGGGTGATAAAGGTGAAAAATAAGTACAAACTTCTAGTTTTAAAGTAAATAAGTCATGGGAATGTAATGTATAGCACAGAGAATACAGTCAATAATATTATAATAAGTTCTCACAGTGACAGATGGTTACTAGATTGTGGTGTTCACATCATCTATCCTATCTAATAATAGACAAACATGGTAATTGACTATACCTTCTCTACGCCTCCCATTGGCTAATCAGTGCAATATGCAAATTAACCACCAACAAAGATGGTGGCTAATTTGCATACTGCAGGCAGGGCGGGACAGTGCGAGCCACTAGCGCAAGCCGCCATCCAGGCCCCCGTGTGCGACCCCAGAAGCCGCCTGCCTGCCACCCGTGATCAGATCCGATCCTGGGCCACTGGCCGGCCCCAGAAGCCACCTGATGTGGTAGTAACTCTATCAGTAAGCACTCTGAAAGTCAGTGGCATAAATGCACCAATTAAAAGACAGATTATGAGGGTGAATCAAAAACAAAACCCACTTTAAATATAAAGACACATACAGATTAAAAGTAAATGAATTAACCTGCAGCCTGTTTTGCTCAGTGGATAGAGCATTAGCCCGTGGACTGAAGGGTCCCAGGTTCGATTCCAGTCAAGGGCATGTACCTCAGTTGCTGGCTTGATCCTCAGTCCCTATCAGAGCATGTGCAGGAGGCAACCAATCAATGTGTCTCTCCCTTTCCCTTCACTCTCTCTAAAATTCAATGGAAAAATATCCTTGGGTAAAGATTAACAAAAACAAAGTAAATGGATTAAGTAACATTAAAGAGATTATAAGAAAAATATATTCCAAATTTTGTTAGTTGTATAATGGTTATGTTTAAATTATTAACACCTAAGAAATTGGGTGAAGAGTACATATAATATGCTGTAGTATTTTATAGTTTTTTTACATGTATGAGAGTATTTCAAATTAAAATATTAAAAAATTAAAAATTAATAAAATATTAATTGAAATGTATCTGCATTACATGAAAAATCTCCTAATTGTTTCTAGCATAATTTATTAAATTGTGCTAAAATTTACAAGGGTCCAATTAAAAAATATCCTAATTCTAAATGATATAATAGAAAATATATAATAGTGCAGTTATAAGCACTTATCTGAAAATAAAAATTTAAAGAAGTGAATTTAAAGAAAGGATTAGCCAAAGAAAATATATGCACAAGCCATGGACACAGACAACAGTATGGTGATGGCCAGAGAGAAGTGGGGGGCAAGAGCTGGGAAGAGGGGTCAAAAAGGGGGAAATAGGGACATCCTATATAATAATAATAAAAGGCTAATATGCAAATTGACTGAATGGCAGAATGACCGGTTGCTATGATGTGCACTGGCCACCAGGGGGCAGATGCTCAATGCAGGAGCTGCCCCCTGGTGGTCAGTGCACTTCCATATGGAGAGTGCCACTCAGCCAGAAGCTGGCTCATGGCTGGCCAGTGCAGAGGTGGTGGCAGGAGCCTCTCCCACCTCCGTGGCAGCATAAGAATGTCCAACTAGTGGTTTAGACCCGATCCCTTGGGGGCCTAAGCCTTTAGTCAGTCATCCCCCGAGGGCTCCCTGGCTGCCAGAAGGATTCTGACTGCAAGCTTAGGCCTGGTCCCCCAGGGAGTGGGCCTAAGTAGACAGGTGGACATCCCCAAGGGGTCCTGGACTGCAAATGGGCGCAGGCCGGGCTGAGGGACCCCCCCCCCCCCGAGTGCACAAATTTTTGTGCACCAGGCCTCTAGTATATGTATAAAAGCCTAAGCGACTGAACAGCCATAATGACCATAACAAACGGTCACTATGACACACACTGACAACCATGGGACAGACGTTCAATGCAGATCTACCCCCTGGTGGTCAGTGTGTTCCCACAGCGGAAGTGCTGCTCAGCTGACCAACCCATTCTGGTGGCCCACCAGCCAGCGGCAGCCATTCACTCCCTCAGTAGTCCTGCAGGTCCAATCTCCAGAGAATGGGCCAGGCACTGGCGGACCAGCACCTCCAGCATGATCCCCACAGTGCCCCCAGCCTCCTGGAAGTCAGCCTCGGGCACCGCGGCTGCTTCCCTTCCCTAGACGCTCCACAAGGAAGAAACAATATAAAAGCAGCTGCCAGGTGGCTCCCCAACAACTGGTGCGAATGTCAGCGGGATGGATCCGGATCCTAGGCCAGCAAGAGGGCCCATCACATTCCAGCCTCCCTGCATTGGGACCTCACCCATACACAAATTCATCCACCAGGCCTCTAGTAAGGTACATAAACATTGAATCACTATGTTGTACACCTGAAATTAATATAATATTGTATGCCAACTACACATAAGTAAAAAATCCTACATAATAAAGAGGTAATATGCAAATTGAGTGTCACGCCCTTCATAAGATGGCCGCCCCCATGTGGTCACAAGATGGCCAGTAAGGGAGGGCAGTTGTGGGCGACCAGGCCAACAGGGCAGGACAGTTAGGGGCAACCAGGCCGGCAGAGGAGGGCAGTTAGGAGTGATCAGGCCGGCAGGGGAGCAGATAGGCGTCGATCAAGCTGGCAGGGGAGTGGTTAGGGGGTGATCAGCCTGGCAGGCAGAAGCAGTTAGGGGCAATCAGGCAGGCAGACAGGCAAGAGGTTGGGAGCCAGCAGTCCCGGATTGTGAGAGGGATGTCCGACTGCTGGTTTAGGATGTCCGACAGTCGGACATCCCCTGAGTGGTCACAGATTGGAGAGGGTGCAGGCTGGGCTGAGGGACACTCCCCCCCCCAGTGCACAAATATTATGCACTGGGCCTCTAGTTTTAAAATAATACAGATACTCTTTTCTACTCTTAAAACTAAATGCTTAATATTACTTTTTTATTTTGTACTGTGAATCAACAATGCTGCTTAGACATTTTGTTTCTAAATAATGATGAGGTTTATCTAAATACTAGAGGCTTGGTGCACAGATTCATGCACTGGTGGGGTTCCTCAGCCTGGCCTGCACTCCCTTGCAATCCGGGACCCCTCGGGTGATGTCGCACTGCTAGTTTCGGCCCAAAATCGGTGATCTGACATCCCCCAAGGGATCAAGTAGTGCATGAAGCAGCAGGTAGCCAGGGAGGAGCCTGAGCCCGGGCCGGCGCCATGCTGCTCTTACTCATCCTGGCCCTGCGGCACCTGCCTCCACCGCCACTGGGTAGCACTGCTGCAAGGCAGGAGAGGCTCACACCACCGCTGCAGTGCTCGCCAGCCATGAGCCCGGCGTCTGGTGCCCTTTGGTCAGCTGAGCAGAGCTCCTGCTGTGTGAATGTACTGACCACCAGGGGGCAGCTCCTGCATTGAGTGTCTGCCCCCTGGTGGTCAGTGTGTGTCATAGTTACCGGCTGGTCGTCTGGTCGTCCAGTCACTTAGGGTTTTTTATATATATATATATACATATATATACATATATATACATATATATATATATATATATATATATATATATATATGTATATATATATACATACACACACACACACACACACACACATATATATACATATATACATATGTATATATATTAGGACATATATCACAGCATTATTTGCGTATATGTGTGTATATAGGTATGTGTATATGTATATAAATATTAATGTATATATACACATATATATGTATAAATATGATTTGGCATATATCACCAACTGCAGTGATTTTTCTTTAATTGTTGCACAGTACAGTAAGACAGAAATTCTATGTAGTGCTAAACTAATAGTTTGAGTGATTTTTCACATGATCATAACTATAAAATAAATTACATATTTATCTGTGAACAAAGACTTGACAATAACATAAAAAATGAAAAAATAAATTGTTTTTGAGTTGAGTGGTGAGATTTCAGGTTAATATTTTCCTTTCAAATTAATTTTACCTGACTATACTTTTGTTAGGATTCCCAAACTCAGAAGAAAATGTATTGATTTATGGATATTTGCACTTTTCTAAAACTATACCTCTACTCATGCCAATACAGTCACTTAAAATGCCCACTCATTTCCTCCTCATTTCTCAACACTTCATTCATCTTTCAGGGCCTGCACAATTCCCAATTCTTTAATAAAGATCTCTCTGACTACCTCAACCTGAAATGAATTCTCCTAGCTTGGAGCTCCCCTGGAAATTCTTGTCTGCACAATGTATTTAGAAATTAATCACGCATTGTCTTGAGATAGTGAAAAGACAGCCCGGGCTTTGAAGTCAGATAGACTCAAAATAAATCCCGAGTCTACTACAAAATAGCAGCGTGACCTTGGGCAACTTACTTGTTCTGAAATAAACATAGTAACTTTCTGGTTCTTGCCATGTGCCAGATGTGGTTTAAAATTCTTTATATGTATTAATTTATTTAATCCACACAATGGCCACATAATATAGGTGGTATAATGATTCCTTTTATAGAGATAAAGGCATTAAAGCACTCTATGTCCCTATTTATATGTGTCTATATCTGTACCAGGTAAGTCCCTATCTGTACCTCTACAAACTGTTCAAGGCCACATTGTCAGCTGCACACACAGGATTCCAACCCTGGCAGTCTGGCTGCACATGCCATGTTCCTGTGCAGTATAATACATCACCTCTCAACTTCGGTGCCAGCAGTTCATGATAGCTACTGAACTCACAGGATTATTAAGTGGGTGAAATGAAATAAATATATATAAATTGGCACATAGTAGGTGTAATACAAATGTGACTTGGCATTTCCCTTGCTTTCCTGCTGCCTCAAACTACCGCTTATATCTGTTCTCAACTTCCCTGTTAAATCTTGCCTCTGCAGATGGATCATACACTTCTCCTAGGCTCCTATAACACCAAGCCCTTTGTTGAACACACTCCTAAGCAAGGTATTCAAACACCTTTGAAACCTGGATTTGTGTGCTTTCTACTTCCCCTGTCCCCACTCCCTGACTCCTATCACCAATCATTTCCTGCAAACCTTCTGCTGTCTTACCCACTTCAACCATTCCAACCCACTCTCCTTACAATGCCCTGCCACTCTCCTGTGGCTAATGCAGACTCCCACAGACCCAGCTCTGCCCTGCCTCCTCCTCAAAGCTAGTGCTAACTGCTCCCTTGGGGAAACAGCTTCATGTCTATGATCCTAGCATCCTCACAGGCCAGCACTTACAGTGAGGGAGGTAACACAAGTTATGTCAATACATTGTGGCAAAATTTGGAGGGCAGAGACTTGATTCAACCCTCCTTAGTCCTTCAAATAATTTACACTGTAAATTGGGCTGTCAGCATTCAGTGGTTGTTTATTGAATTTTCTTTGCAATACACAATTTTGGGACTTGATATGCTCTAGAGCAGTGGTTCTCAACCTTCTTAATGCCGTGACCCTTTAATACAGTTCCTCATGTTGTGGTGACCCCCAATTTCATTGTTACAAATTGAACATAATTAAAGCATAGTGATTAATCACAAAAACAATATGTAATTATATATGTGTTTTCCGATGGTCTTAGGCGACCCCTGTGAAAGGGTCATTCGACCCCTAAAGGGGTCGCGACCCACAGGTTGAGAACCACTGCTCTAGAGGAAGTTTTGGTAAACAGCATTTCTAGTAATAGATTCTCTTCTTTCATGAATTACAAAACATTAGCATTTCCCACAGTGTTTCTATACAGCTAGATGTTCTGTGTGTGTGTGTGGCGGGGGTGGGGGGGCGGTGAGGGGGATAGTCCTTGTGGCCAAATATATTTAGGAACTACTGTGCTCTCATTACAGGAAATAGTCATTGAGGATCACACATTTAATAGACAGAAGTGAATAAAATGGAAATAATCTACAGCCTTATGGATTTTATGATATATCAGATTTCTGAGAAGTCCTGCAATAAAGAAACATGTTTTACCTTTTAGGAACCAATATATTTCAATATATTTGATCAGAATTCTTTACTACAAATCAGTATTCCGGACACACATTATAGAAAATATTGCCCATTAGTGTTAATCAGATCAA
>NW_005871048.1:27666750-27757507 GCF_000147115.1 Myotis lucifugus
AACTAAGTTACTCTTGCTATGCTCTGATTTCACATAAAGAAAAAATTCAGTTAACAGCAAAAATGGTTAATCAAATATTAAAATACATCATTATAAATTTTTAAATTATAGTTCTATTTGATACATTATTTTTAAAATGCTATGGTAAATGATGTTAGAGCACTGATAATAAGGTAAAAGCAAACGCCACTGAAAAATCTTCCTAGAGGTAGAAATAAGCAAAGATTTGAAAACATTGATTTACTGATTTGCAGCTGCTGAATTAATACATGCTGGATTAATATAGTGTTTAGTTGAATCCATACTCCAGCCTTTGCTATGGTGCTGTAATGTATTTTCTAGAATTTAGTCTAGAATATCTCTACCAGACTAAAATGGACAATTAGAATTTTTCTTTTTTAAATCAGGCGACACTTTTTTGTAACACATAGTAAGTCCTTGGGTGAAAAAAAAGTTGGCCTAAATTATCTGGTCTTTTGTTTTGATTTTCTTCATTTATTTTCATATCACTTTCATGATCTACTAGCCAAAATAAAGTTATTTTATTAGACTTATCTTTACACTTTCCAATTTCTAAACACCTGCTTCATAATGACATTTTCTCTTTCTTTGGTACTAGTGTTTGTTTTTTTTTTATGTGTTATCTCCATCTACTCCTGTGCATATTCATTTTATATTCCCTCTGATAGTAACACCTGCTATTTTTATCTTCTCAGTGTGGGTATTACCCAACATTTAATTAGGGGATCCTTTCTGTATAGTCTTCTGTCTACATTTAACTCTGCATCACCAGGGATTAAATCAGTACTTCAAACACCCCAGGTACTCAGAAACATTTGTTAAATGAATGCATGAGGTAAAACTAAATAAACTGCCTGACTGGTGTGGCTCAGTGGTTGAGTGTTGACCCATGAACCAGGAGATCACAATTTGATTCTCTGTCAGGGCACATGCTCTAGTTGCAGGCTTGATCCCCAGTAGGGGGCGTGCAGGAGGCAGTTTGCAGGAGGCAGCCAATCCATGATTACCTCTCATCACTGATGTTTCTCTCCCTCTCTCCCTCTCTCTTCCTCTCTGAAATCAATAAAAATATAAAACATATTCTTAAAAAACTATTAAAAAACTGAATAAACTATTGCAAGTGTCGATGGAATAAGAGGAGGAAAGGGAATAGCAAGAAGGGTAAAAGCTCATTTGAGGTGCTCCCTTCTCACAATTTTTGCCACACGAGACAATGATGTTACAGAACTTTATCGGATAAATTATGGCTCTATTAATACTAAATGGAACTCTAGCCTTGTTAGAATTTATATCCAAAATATACATATTATCAAAAGGGATCATGTCTGATTTATTTACACCTTTATTTCCTGCATGTTGAACAATCCCTGGAGACACAGTACAGGCATTGTGATAAGTTATCAAATGAAGCTTATCAATTCGACTGATTTGTGAGTAAAAATATCAATATTTTGCCTCCATAATTTATGACCAGGATAGTGTGGAGCAATATCTGTTTATAGTCGCATCATCAGATCACAATAATGGCTCAAAAAAGTTCTTGCATTTCAGATTTCCCATGTCTATATTTCTCACTCTTATATGCAATTTTTATATTAACAATCTAATCATAATGTACAGTTTCACAAATAAGCAAAGAATAGGTCAAATATATTTATTTTGATGTTCAAATTTCCAGATGGAGACAGGAGACAACTGCATATTGTGTTCAGCCATTCCCTGTGTATAATTTGATATTAAAAATTTAAGTTAATTGTCATTTAGGTGATATTTTTAATATTTCTTAACAAAAACAGTGTACACTGAACCATATGCAGTATCTAGCTTTTTGCCATTCATGTAGTTGATGCTTAATTAAGATTCGTTAATATAATGAATGATGGACTATCAGCGTTTACTGATACTTGAGAGTCATATTCTTTTCAAAGTCTCTTTAAAGTTTAAATTACTTTCCATCTTGAATCAACTCTAAAAGATGGCAAAGCCAGTATTCAGCATATCTTGACCTATCCTACATGGTGGGCTCCTCATCCTTTCCCCTCTTTATTAACTAGGATTCCAACTCTGAATATGCCACTCACCCTAAAAAAGTTTACATTTCTTTTCCTCACTTCCCCTAGTATTGCTCATATCATCACTTCTTTCCTGGGAAGCCAGTTCCCTGAAATACAAGAATGGTGAAGCCCAGTTTTTCTAAATGGTTCTGTTTACACCAATTGCCAGGTGCCACCAAGATACTGTACATTGATATTTTGTGTATACCATATACCTGATTAAGCTAAAATAAAACTAAGAAATGAGCAAATATATGTTATATAATTCTGTCAGGTAGCTAAAAGTCTCAAACAGTTTTCTCTCCTCTGGATTTTTTCATAATTGAGCATGATATATTACTTCTCCCATAAAGTGAAATTAAGACAGGGAGGGGTGAATTGGAATAGACAGAACGTGTTAATGGACAACAAAGGCCAATTTCATGTTATACAAATGATTTATTTGGACTTTTATCAAAAGAGAATATTATTTGTTGCCAATAATAACTTAGTTAAAAAAACACACAAAAAAACAAAGGCCCATTTATGAGGATTACAAAGTCAATTGTCTAAAGCTTTTAAAAAAATGGCCTACATCTAATTAAAATAAAATTGGAGTAGCATAGTGAAATGTTGAAATAATTGAACCAAAGATACAGGTGTCTTGTTTGTCCATCTGGAATTTTGAAATTTGAGACAAATTTACTTGACACATTTTATGTTTAGTTATAAAACTACAAATTGTGTTTAGAATGTTAACATCAACAATTGTATAATAAGTTAGAAAAACACCCTTTTTAGTGTTGTCACCAGCCTTCTAAAAGTTCCTGGATGGGTGATAAAATATCTATTAATACTTTTATAATGAGCTCTCAGTATAAAAAAAAGCCACATGTAGCATTTTAAAGCTAGCTGTCATGTAATGTACAAAATAGTGAATACATTTGTTATTCATTACCTGATACTTTATAGTTATGAATTTTTCATATCCCTGTAGTGTCATCTTACCCCAGCTGCCCTGGCATACATCCTGGTTCAAATCAGGGCCAGCCAAACATAAATAAATAAATGAAGTTGAACATGTAGCTCTTGGAGGTCCTTTCTCTGATATAGAGAAAAATCTTTGTTTTGTTTTTAGAAAGGTTGTAGTCAAGTAGGTATTAGTAAAAGGGATAGCTAATATTAAAACTTCAGAAAGATCAGAATGTCCATAGAACTAATCATTTTCACAGAGCATTAGAAGTTAACAAGTCCTTAGCTGTCCATTCTGATGTATTTAGGACATTACTTCCTGAATTCTAGAAATCATCTTTGTATTGCCTTAAAATATATTAAATTACATTTCATAAAAGTTTCTCACTCTCACTTGATAAAATAATACTCCTATCATAATACCTCATTAATTATATATTTTTTTAATTAATGTTATTTCAAATCTTTTTCTAGATACATTTAGATGCATGTCTTAAATTGGGATGCCCTAACTCAGCAAATGAAGTATATTGTGTCATGATGGTTCTGTGTGCCCTCTTATTTCACAATTACAACAAAAGATATAATATTTACCTGCAAGATACACTTGATACTCTATGTAATTACCAATAATTTACTGTAACTTGATCATCTAATTAGTCAAAAATATATATCTTAAAGTAACGGAGGAAAATGATAATATAAAAATAAAGTTGAATTTTCTCTCTCTCTCTGCAAACTAAATGACATAATTTTTCATATAGGGTGTCCAAAAAATGTATACACACACTTTGAATAATTATAATGGCATTGTTTATTGAAATACATTTCATTTTCAATTTGAGCTATCCACCATTAAAGTGTGTATACATTTTTTGGGTACATCTTGTATTTTAGTTTTTGTTAATAGCAAAAACCTGGGGCAGAACTCGCATGAGAATTTGTCACAGCTCTATAATTGTTATTATAACGTAACTGTGTTCTAAGTTAATGGGGCTTTTTGTGGACATAAATGGTTCTAGTATTTGAATTAGAATGCTAACAGTGGTAAACTACTGTTAATGTTGAAATTCCATTGGCTCCTATATAGAAATGGGCCTGAAGCCTGTTCTATTGAAGATGATCCAAAGAAGTTTCTTATCTCAACAATTAAATCAGAATCATACAGGCTTTCTCACATTTTAATAACTTCCAGATGGTGGAGGAACTAAAATAAAACTAAGAATTCAACAAAAGTTTGGGAAAAATATTAGCATAGTACAAAAGACTAAGAACACTAAGGAAGTTATTTTCAAACTAGTTTTCCTTGCTTTAAAAAATGCCACTGGCAAGAATAATGATGCTTCCATAATGTTACTAAAGTGCTATATTTGTAAAGCAGCATGTAAGTCTCATAAAAGGGTAATGATTTCCTTAAGTGATAGTAAAATAAGCTTTCATGTAGAGATATGCTGAGGTACTACTGTTCATGGGCAGCACTAGAGTTACACTACCTATTTTGTATGGCAATTTTCACTAACAGGAAAAAAGGAATTACAGTAATGGTCACATTTTCCTTCCTCTGACATAAAAAAGAACTCTAGTGGAGTTCAACTAAGTAGAGAAAATGATAAAATCTTATATAAAATTTATACTTATTTGACCATTCCTCTTTATCTAAGCATGCTCTTTGAATAGATTAGGAGTACATTTCTCTTGCTGATCATAGAGTTACCCCCAGGTATCTATTTTCAGTTGATGTGGTCTCTGCTAGATTTCTCAATTATTGCAGCTTCATAACATATATATAGGTTCCTTAACACTTATATTAACTAAAACCTGCCTTCTCCCTTCCATGTTTGTATGTCAAATAATAGTCCATAAATGAAATCAATGAGTATTGGTAAAATATTTCTTAATAAGAGTCATATAAGAAGTTTCAAAAAGTTCCTTCAGTCTAACTTTCTTACAAGAGAAAAATCTTGTCTATCCTATACAGTAATGCACTGCTTAATGATGGGAATATGTTCTGAGAAATTCATAGGCAATTTCATTGTGCAAACATCAGAGTGCTCTTACATAAACCTAGATGACATAGCCTACTACACACCTAGGTTATATGTTATAACCTATTTATCCTAGGCTATACGCCTGTACAGCATGTTTAATTTTGTGTACACAGACACAAAATTAAATCAAACACAAAGATAAAATGATGTAATCAAGAGATTGGACAGAAATGAAATGTATGAGGCTTATACTGGCATAACACAGCATACTGTTTTATAGCACATAATTTTTTATAAACAAATTATTAAACACTAAAATAATGATACATAAACCAGAAACATAGTCATTTGTTATCATTATCAAATATCGTTTACTGTACATAATTGTATGTGCTATACTTCTGTGATTGGCAGCACAGGTTTGTTTTTATCAGCATCATCACAAATACATTAGTGTTAGTAATGCAGCGTGCTACAATATGACAGCTATGACATCACTAACCAACATAAATTTTTCAACTCCATTATAATCTCACAAGATTACCAACATATATGTGATCCCTTATTGACTAAAACATTATGTGGGCATGACTGTAATTGTAATTCCCCCAAAATAGAAATTCCACATTAAATTCTATTGGCCAGTTGCCTATAAAATCAACAATATTATCATCTCCTCTACCATAATTCTCAATTGGATTTCTTACTCTTTAGCAGCAAAAATAAACAGAATTCAGAATTTTCCAGTAAGTAGCAGGTACATTAAATATATTAACATTTTGTCATATTAAGTTTGGCAAGGCAATGCAGAGAGATTATATCTAAGGAGAGATTATGTCAAGAAGCTTGTGAGTATGGTCCTAAAGGATTCAAATGGAATTATGGCTTCTGAGGCAGATACTTCAAAACAAATGCCTTTGAATGACGCCTGCAGATAAATAACATAGGTGACTGTGGTGAGGGAAAGTTCTCATTCTGAAGCCTAAAGTATACATTTGTCCCTCCCCCCTAAAACAACTAGAAGATAGAACTTTCTGTGGTTTCATAGAAAGCTTAGCCCATTAGTACCAAATTACTGAAGCACTTGCCTCAAATATTTAAACTTTTCACATAAGTAAAATCAAAACAAAAAGTGCCAAAATGTTAAATTCTGTTTTCATTGCACAGGGTAAATGAATATTCCTACAATTGAAATTATGCCTTTTTGTTGTTGTTGTTGTTAAAGAATAGTTTATTGGTTTTTAGAGAGAGAGAAAGGGAGAGGGAGAGAAAAATACCGATGTGAGAATGTAACATCAGTTGTCTACCTCCTGCATCCTCCCTACTGAGGATCAAGTTCGCAACCTCAGCATCAAAGGGCAACCTTGGATACCTGGGACAATGTCCAATCAACTGAGCCACACTGGCCAGGGCTAAATTATACTTTATTTAACTAATAGAAGAACTAAATGTGAAAATTGGTGTTGCTCTGTAGCCACTAATGTGTACAAACCTGTGCATGTTTGAAAAACAGCAACATACAGGCAACTTTTTCAATCCTCAAATCAGAAACTAGTTGTTTGATTGGACTATCTGCTCAGTCTGAGAGCAAATAGTTCTTCAGAACATAGCCTCAGGCCAGAGGATCATGTGAAGAACTAAAAATACTTTTTTGGTGCATTTCTATTCTAGATTTTCTATAATTAAAAAGCTAAAATGTACCAAAGAATTCATCATTAAATGTCTAGTTCCTTCACAGGAGGGGCAGAGAGTAAGAATTTATAAGTTCATCCTTACAAGACTAAATAAAAAACAAATAATATTTTTTGGATGCAATCATAATTCTTAACGATATTCAGAGCAAATTCTTACACCTCATAGGATAAGCAAATTAGAAACCAATGATTTCATAATAAATTAGAATTTTCAAAGAGCCAGATAAATGAAAACAAAATTCCAAATAAAATTTTCAACAAAAAATTAATTGAAACATAATTCTATAATGAGCTAAACACTGTTAACAAATTAATATGAATTAAGTCATATTTGAAAAAGAGAAATTAAGTTTTTAAAAATAATTTAGTAAGGGATGATTTAAGAAAAAAAAATGACTGAATTAAAATTCAGAAATCATCCTGACAAATTGGAGAGCCAGTAAATATGATGAAGCCTTAGTATCTCATCTCACTTTTATTCATTCACTCTTTTAATAATAATTCATGAAGCAATTGTTTTGGCAAACAACCATATATGAAAAATAATGCAAGGCATATGTTGGCAAAATATTTTAAGTATTATTTTACTGCTAGTAGCCCTGCGCACCAATCCGTGTGCCAGTAGGTCGCTGCTGCCCTCCTGTAGCTCTCCACCTGCTGCCCCACCCTCCTGTAGCTCCCCTTACCCCCCTCAACCCCTCCCCCAAATAGCTTGCTGTTCTGCCCCCTCCTGTAGCTCTCTGCAGCCTGCTTGTACCTCACTGGCCCACCCTCCTGCTGATCTATGATCTGGTCGTGAGGTGCTTGGTCCTTATGCCTCATGGTGTAACAGCTAATTAGCATATTCCTCTCTTATTATATAGGATATTTCTATGCAATTCTATTATCCTAAAACTTCTCCACAGGACCAGAGAACTAGATCTTCACATATCCATTGCCTGAATATGATTTGAAAAATTCTAAAATGGTCCCAATTACCTTTATCCCCCGGTATTACTCTTGTGATTCCGTCCTGTTACATGGCAAAAGGAAATTTACAATGTTGTTAAGGTGATAGCTAGTCTCCCTTAAAACAGGGACTGGGAATAATCTAATCACATGAGCAGAAGAGAAGCAGAATGTTTTCTCCAACTGGTAGCAGAGTAAGAAATCAGGAATTGAAAGCATGAGGGGATTTGCTACAGTGCAGGAAATGAAAAACCATGTGGAAAGAACTTAAGAGAGGTCCCTAGAAACTAAGATCAACCCTGATCTACCATTTAGCAAGGACACGGGACAGTAGTCCTATAGCTGACCAAAACTGTATTCTGCAATAATAAGACACTTGGAAGCATATTTTCCCCCAGAACCTCGGAAAACAAAACAAAACAAACAAACAAAACTCAGGCTTGCTGACTTGATTTTGACTTTGTGATATCCTGAGCAGGGAACCTGGTGGATCCCACCTGGACTTCTAACCTACAGAGATGGAGCAAATAAGCACATGTTGTTCTAAGCTTCTAAATTTGTGGTAATTTCCCACACTCCAAGACAATCTAACAAATAAACAAATACACACTGTATATTGGCATGAAACTGTTATAGTAGTGTCTAAGAAAATAATTTTGAATTTGGAAATCTTAGACCCTGAGGAGACATAGGCCATAATGAAATTATAATAAGACAAGTGTAAGGATGGCTTTCAAGCTCCCCCCATCCTTCCAGGAGGAGAACAGGTAAAGCTTCTCATGAGCTTGGAAAGAATGTTTTTAAAGGTTAATGATAATAGCAAATTCCTTAGACGGTACTGGATTTCTGAGAATGAGATCTGTCACCTTTCCTTCTTAAAGACTTGGGTAAAATTAGGGACTGAAACACATAGATAGGTTTAGGAATCTAAACAATAAAGAGATTGGTTTCATCTTACCTGGGATGAGGCCAGGTAGTTGGTGATAATGATCATAAATAAATGTCAAAGCATGATAAACAAATTATAATTATTAACATTTGTTGAGTGTTTATTATATAACAGACACTGATATAAGTAACTTTCCCCAATTATTTCACCTAAACCTCATAAAAGACAGTAAGATAAAACTGTTATTTCCCCTATCTTGCAAATGGAAAACTGAGTACAGAGAAGTTAAATAACTTTCCCTAATTCCCACCCACAGCAAATGAGTGCAGGAACTGGGACTTCAATTTCAGTAGTCTAACTCCTAGGTTTGTGCTCTTAACCACTAACTTAATCTTTAAGAAAATAGGACAAAACAAACCAAAAATGTTTTTAGGCAAATGGTCTAGAGACAGTTTACCACATACATATTTCACCAGTCCCAATACACAGACATTTTTAAATGGAATGAGGATGATACAATAATTCTTGTGTGTCCAACTATATACTGGTAAGAAGTGAAGGATTACAGATGGATGGCCCCACCATTCTTCCAATGTCTAAAGGGACCAGCACAATGGTGAATCATTCTTTGCATCTGAAAGGGGCCAAGCACTAGTGAAAACTGGACTTGAAGTTATTTTAAAATAAGGGGAAAGGACAAAAGAAACCCCAGAAATTTTGTCAAATCTGAAAGCTAACTCTGCCTTCTGTTCCTTATCTACCAATATGAAAGGCACTCTTGAATACAAGTCTCACAGCTTGTGTGGATATTGAGATAAAATTTTACAAATAAGATTTCATTCCTTAGGCACTTTGCACAAAGTTGGAGATTTTATAACTTACTTTGCATAAATCTATTTTACTTTTCTGAAAAAAATAATTTGAACAATGATGTATTTTATACTGTCAATATATTTCAATTACATAACTATGAATGTGTTGTTGAATATCAACAAAGAGTCAAGAATATGAGAAATGGTCTGGAAAAGCTAAATAATTATCTATCCAGATTTTATCAGAATTGCTTTGGTACTTAAGTAAAATTTTAATCTACTTATGTGCATTACTTATGAATTTTATATTTACATGAAATTTGATATTTTATGTAATATGTATACACACATATATGTACTTATTTTTTCTCTTATTGCCAACCTTATTTTATCACACGTATCAGCAAAAGGAAAATGTAAATAAATATAGTGGGGTTTGCCCTAACCGGTTTGGCTCAGCGTTGGCCTGCGGACTGAAAGGTCCCAGGTTTGATTCTGGTCAAGGGTATGTACCTTGGTTGCGGGCACATCCCCAGTATGAGGTGTGTAGGAGGCAGCTGATCAGTGTTTCTCTCTCATTTATGTTTCTAACTCTCTATCCCTCTCTCTTCCTCTCTGTAAAAAATCAATAAAATATATTTTTAAAATCTTTTAAAAAATATATAGTGGGGTTTTTTTTGGAAATACCAAATAGCAAGTGCACCACTTCAATTCCAGTTGTCTAACTCCTAGGTTTGTGCTCTTCACCACATACTTGTACTTTAAGAAAACAGTTAAGGATGAGAAAATCATATATTAACTCCATGTAATGATAAATGATGCCAGAATGTTTCTTACATGTAGTTTTAAAGTGAAATCTAGAAATTTTACTTAGATCTAAACTTAGCTGTGTCTGTTCAGATTCATCACTTGGTACCATATGCTGTGATTCTGATCACAATTCTCATAATCTGTGGAGTGGCTACAGATGTCTGCTTTTAAATAAAAAATAGCAATCAGTTTGCCAAGAATGGGCAGAGGCCACATTTCTAATTTTAAGTTGAAAAATTTGTTCCATTTTACAGATTTATTTTTACCCCTGAAAACTCCTAACAAATTTGCTATACCTGACTATTCTAGACAGTTCATTGTTTATCAGCTTATCCTTTTAAAGTAATATTTTTAAACATCTATCCTAAGTCCACATTCTAAAATTTTATGCAGTAGTTACTTTTATTTATTATTTTAAAAAAACCTTTCAGCACAAATAAACTTACAATTACTTTTCTGACCATGATTAGACATGGGTGATCTCATAACATTTTCACTCTCTACTATCAATTGTGTAAATCTATCAGTGAGTGGAAAATGTAGATTTTATGTATTACATTCATTTCAGATTCTTATAAATTTAGTTCTACAAGTTAGGAATTGTCATTGAATAATTAAATGATTGCTATTGAATAATTTATCCAAATTATGGATTAAGAAAACCTAAAGATTAAAGAAATTACGTGAGTTTGGTCACGCACTACATGGGGCAGATTCAGGAAATCTGATTCATTCAACCAAGTTAATCACACATTTCATTGTCAAAGAAGCAGGGAGAATATATTATGATTTTTTAGACTATCACAGCTTCAATATCAAATCAAGAAGTCTTAATGTATGATGATTAGAAAGTAAGAAACATACTTCCATATTTGGAAATCACATGGGTGAAATGGACAAATTATAACAATTGACCAGGGATTTCAACAATAGTCTGGATGCAAAAATCTACATAGTAAAGGAATTGCATTATTATACACAAGTAACAGAAAGTATAATAATATCAATAATATAACAATAAATAAATTGAGAGGAAAAAATGTACAAGAACATAAAAATCCCATATAAAAATCTATAGATTTCCATTAACCTATAATCAGTGCAAGTCTAAACAAACTTCATAGACCATCACAATGTGATTAATTTTTAAAAAGTAAAGACCAAGAACAACCAAAATATTTTTGAATAACAAGTGGAGATGCCACATATCTAACTATAAAACTATATTCATTTAGATGATATTAATGCAGAGAGAGACAAACCAATGGAATATAATCAAGAACCTAGAAATTAACCTATTTAATATGGAAATCACATGCATGAAAAATAAGAAATTACATACTGGTGGGAAACACTCAGTGTTTTTGCATATGTAATTGTAAGTGAAAAGACTATGACTTTGTGTTGCCTTAATCTGAAAGTTCCATAGATATTTAAAATAATATAAAAGTCCTTTTTTTGTGTGTTGTTTGAAATGTAAATTAAAATTATCTTTTTATTTTTAACATATTTTATTGATATTTTTTTGAGAGAGTGAATGGGAGAGATAGGTAGAAACATTGATGAGAGAGAACATCAATTGGCTGCTTCCTGTACCCCCCTCACCTGAATCGAGCCTGAAACCAGGGCATGTGCCCTGAATGGGAATCGAACCTGTGACTTTTTGGTTGATGGGTAAACACTCAACCACTGAACCACACTGGCTAGGTGGAATTATTCATCTTGATAATTGAAATTTCATGCTGTTGATTAGTAACTCCCCTTTTCCTCCTTCCTCTAACCCTGAGAACTACCATCCCACTTTGTTTTTATGAATTTGATTAATGTAGATACCTCATATAAAAGTAATCATTCAGTATTTTCCTCTCTGTGACATTTATTTCACTTAGCATAATGTTCTCAAGGCTCATTCATGTTGTCATATATTGTAGAATTTCCTTCTTTCCTAAGGCTAAATAGTATGCCACTGTGTGCGTGTGCATGTGTATGATGCATTTTCTTTATGCATTCATCTGTTGGAAGAAATTTAGGTTGTTTACACATTTCTACATTTTGGCTGTTGTATACAGAACTACAATGAACATAAGAATACTGATATCTTTTCAAGATCCTGACTTCAATTATTTTAAATAAATGCCCAGCAGTATGATTGTTGGATCAATGGTAGTGCTATTTTTAATCTTTGAAGATTAAACTGTTTTCTATAGCAGCTGGACCATTTTTGCATTCCTGTCAACAGTGCACAAGGGTTCCAATTTCTTTACAACTTTGCCAACATTTAAAAAAAAATTCTATCCTGACAGTGAGGTGACAATGAAGTGATTTCTCATTGTAGTTTTAATTTGCATTTCCTGATGACTAATGACACTGAGCATGCTTTCATGAACTGTTGGTCATTTGTGAGTCTTCTTTGGAGAAATGTCTATTCAATTCTTTAGCCAATTTCCAAATCAAATTATTAGTTTTGGGGATTTAATTTAAGGAGATGCAGGATTTCCTTATATATTGTGGAGATTAAGCCCTTAGCAGATATGGCTTACAAATATTTTCTCCCATTCCATAGGTTGTCGTTCCACTCTGTTAACTGTTTCCTTTGTTGTGGAATTTTTTAGTTTGATGCAATCCCTGTTTTGAGTTGACTTTTGTGTATGCCATCTACCAGCTCAGACTTTCACATCTGTTCTCCTCTAGGCAGCCACACTGTGCTGGACCTCTCAGAGCTCTAAGACTGGCACGTCAGAAGCCAGTCCTCTGGGGAATCCCGTCAGAAAAGTGGAGGTGCTGGACATGCAAACCAACACTTTCCCTTCCCTAAGTGAAGCTGGGAGCGAGGGGCTTTCTTCCTGATCACATGGCACTGTGCCAGGGGCCATGGACTCTCTGGTGAGAGAGAGTCCAGTCTGGCTTCGTGTTCTGCCAAGGCACAGAAAACTTCCAGTTTCTGATTTCTCATAAAAAGAAATTGTCCATATGTTGTTGTTACATTGGTTGTTAGGGTAGGGGATGATGGTCTTGATGGCTTCTGGTTATAGCATCTTGGGAACGTCACTTTTATTCTTTCTTTTTTATCATTCTTTGACTGAATTTATTTCTGTGCTTTCTACATTTTAATTAGGTGAGAATAAATGACAAAAGACTATGTCTCTCAGAATATAATTGGATTTATCCACTATTTTAAAGTAATGTTAACATTCTAAATAGTTTCCTGGGCTTCTTAATATTCTTCTCTAGTCCCAACACAGTATCATCAATGTAGGATGGAATTATTATACATTATGAATTTCGAAATTAAATCCACAGGTACTTTAAAAATTCATATTCTTCATAATGTTATATAAAATAAACTCTAGAATTTCTAGGAAAAAATCCATATTTAAAGTATTCTTCCTTGCCATCTTACTACATATTATGCTTGTAAATCTAGATTGTATTTAAAAATATATATTTACCATTTTTAGAGTCAGTGAAAGGTAAGCCCAACTATGACATTCAGGCCCTGTGTACACTGAGAATTTCAGTGAAAAGTACTACTCAATTTTTACCTTTCTTATATGTATGGAATTAGTTGGTTCTAATCAATTTCTAAATGGTTTCCAAAATACAGCAAACTAAAACCTTTGGTGTCATAAAATGACTTGGCTTAGTTCATGTCTTTAAAAAAATACTGAAAGATCAATTTATACCAAATGAAACTACTCACAAGTAAAACTTCTTAGATTGCTTTTTAGAGGCTATTCTACTGGTACTACACACAGATATTTAGAGATTTGGTTTGGGCTGTGATCTAAGACATATTCAGGAGTTCTATAAATCTTGCATGCTGCTTTCTGCTAAGACTGAGACAAAACTTAGCAGGATTTTCCACTTTAAAAAAATTGTTTTAAATATATCTTTATTGATTTCAGAGAGGAAGGGAGAGGGAAAGAGAGATAGAAACATCAATGATGAGAGAGAATCATTGATTGGCTGCCTCTTGCTCGTCCCCTAATGGGGATCGAGTCCACAACCCAGCCATGTGCCCTTGACTGGAATCAAACCTCGGACCCTTCAGTCCACAGGCTGACACTCTATCCACTGAGCCAAACCAACTAGGGCAAGGATTTTCCACTTAATTTCCAAATAGAGCCAATCCATTGGAAACAATTTGGAAGTGACCTGGATGATAACAAATTTTGAGTTCAGAACATGGATATTCCCTTGTTCTGAGCCTTATCTGAGTGTGCTACTCTGGCCCATTTATTTAGTGACCTGAAAAGCTGCTAGTTTGGAGTGAGACCTAGAACAAGAGTAGACTTTGCAACAGGTCTAGGCCACCATGCACACTGTTCGGCCACTTGGGTCATATGATCCAGCCTGTCAGGTGGTGCTTCACGTATTAGTGTCAGATAGGGATGCATTGGTGCCTTTGGCAGGCCTCTATAGGTGAATCACAGTGCACAGTGCGAGCCTTTAGGATTTTGGTGCAAAGTCCTGTCACTCTCTGTGGATAACTACTCTCTTTTTGAAACAGCTTTTGTCCTGCTACTGGACCTTGGTAGAGACAAATGCTTAATGATGGGCTAGCAAATACCATGTGAGTTGAACTTCCCTTTGTAAACTGGGTGTTCTTTAACCCACTAAGACTTAAAGTTGGGTATATATAGCAGGACCCCATCATCAAATGGAAGAGGTATACAAAGACTAAACCCAAACTGTCCCTGATGGTACAAAACAAGTTATATGAAGAAACAGCCCAAATCCACATGGTCCCTACTCCTGCCATAAGATCTTCTCTCTTCCAGACTAAACCTATGGCTTAAAGGGGAGTTCCTTATCATCAACCAACAGAAAGAGAAAATTACAGTCGTTTACAATGGCTCTGCTTGGTAGGCAGTTACCACCCTAAACAGGACAGTTGAGCAACAGAACTCCTTTCTGGGCTGTCCAGTAACAGCAGAGTATACATTATGTGTTATTGTACATATAAAGTATTCACCAATAAGGACAGATGCTGACCAACAAAAAGCCTCAATACATTTTAAAAGATTAAAATTATAGAGAGCATGTTCTCTGACCACAATAGAATTATTTAAGAAAATATAATGAGATGGTAGCCACATGGTAGAAGGGGAAATCACATTAGATTTAGAAAATATTTTGAAAAATGATTATAATTGTGTCACATATGAAAATTGTAAAACAAAACAGAAACAATACTTGGAGGAGAATTTTAGCTTTAAATGAGCATATAAAAAATGAATAACAAAATCAATGTAAGCTTCTACCTTAAAAATCATAACAGAAGAGACAAAATTATTCTCAAAGTGGAAGGACACAAATAATTAAGAGCAGAAAGCAATGAATGATCCAGGCTATGGGACAAACAGGAAAACAACACCAATGAAACCAAAAGTTAGTTATTTGAAAATAACAAAATTCAAAAATATTTGAACTAAGCAAGAAAACAGAATGCAAAATTTGCCAATATCAAGAATGAAAAAGTGCTATCCTACAGAGTCTTACGTATGTTATAATGACATAGGAGGAATATTATAAACAATTAAAAATGATATAGTCAACAATTTAAATGGAATGGACAAATGCCTGGAGAAACACAAATTCTCACTTCCAGGGAATATTTAGAAATAAAATTAACATGTTTAAAGTCATCTAGATCCTTATGGTTTTAAGGAAAATTAGACTTATTTATAGAATGTTGCTTTAGAATTCTAACATTTAGTTTCATTTATTCAGACCAGTACATTCTTGAAAAGCAGGTTATTTTTTCTCATGAAGTTTAGTTAAGCCCTTTCAATAACTAAATGAGGCTTGCAATGTATGTAACTAAAATGTATCTTTATGAAGTTACCTAGGTTAAATATATCTTGGTATATAAAATGCTATATGTTTACACATGCATAAATAACATATCAACCTTGAACAATAATAACACATGTACTATAGCCATTCTTAGAAATAGAACTATACATTAAATCCTGTTATCTTTGGGAGAAAAATATACAGTATGTGCCTAGTCAAGTAATACATTTTAAATAAAATTTCTAAGAGGTCTCAAATAAAATGAACTTAACGAAAATTAACACAATGCGAAACAGCAGAAATAGAATCTGATCAGCATAAATCGATGTTAAGTCTGGAAGTTCTAAAAAGATATTGTAATTCTGAAAACAATTACCTTAAAAGGTCTTAATAACAGAAAGGCAATAAATCTGTTATAGTCATTCTCAGGAGTGTTCCCCTTCACCTTATTATTGAACTGTTAAAATAAAACACAAAAACTGTGCTGTAAGCTCAGTGACCTTTCCATCAGTTAACACGAATGCTTTGTGTTCCGAGGCAAGGTCAGACCTCCAAGTCAACCGAAGATCAAAAGGGTCCTGTGGCATGAGGAACATAGATCATGTAATTTTCAAAGAGGTTATGACCCGACTCAATTAAAAACAAGATATAAAAATGGATATTTTATTTGCTTTCAAAATATTGGGGATTCTTTTTAATACAGTGATTGTGGTCTCTTTTTTCCATATGGAGTTCCATCCTATCTCAACTTTCAAAAACTTATCAGAAAACACTTGTTTCACATAAATAAAACCAGATAGGGCTGCCATTCTAATGTACCCGATCTTAATACAAGCCTTTCAGTTGCAAATGAACATTTTTATTTAACTTTGGGTGGATGATATTCATGGTCCATATTTCTACAGACAGTACATTGATAACTTCAAAAGCATCACACATTTGCTAAGAAAAAAGGCCTTCACCAGTCAGCGTTAATGTATTTGCTAGTCTCACTTATTCCGAGTGGCTTATAAAAATAAAGATACAGTTTTCTCTTCATGAGATAGGCACCTTATCAAGCTTATACAAAATGATTACTTTTCATATTCAATTTAAGAAAAGAAATCACCACTATGTTTGTTTTGGGGAAATCTGATGGCAGAACAATTTCTTTTCAACAGCAAAATATTCAGCTCTGTTTTTATGCTTAAGTGAGAAACTATTTATGAAAATCCAGTCTCATTTATAAAGTGATCTTTAAGATGTTAGATGAGTGAGCAAAAATGGACAAATTGTGCCTAAGGGAGGCTCTTTCAGAGTCTGAAGCAAAATTAGCTAAAATTGAGATTTAATAAAACTGCCTTTATAAATATTAATATTATATTTTCCCAACAACTATTTGCTTCCCTTTTCAGATGTATCATACATATTATCATAATAATAATCTAAAAATAGAGTGAAAACTGACTGGTAAAATTGCCTGTAGGCTGACTTTATTATGAAATTATCAAGAAAGAAATGCTGAACCAAGGAATATGGGATAGTGTGTTCTGGAAATTAATTCTAGTTGAGACTTTGTGAAATCTTAATCACATAATCCTGACTTACCAAAATCATTCTTAAGAAAAGTAAGTGCTCAGGATATCATCTGAGAATGAAATTTTATGGTAATCTGTAAGAAAGGCAAAGGCAATGTAAAATGCACACACTCTCTCTCTCCCTGAGCCTCAAAAACTTTAATGATAGCTCCAAGAACTGAGAAGGCAATTTGATTTCCTTACCCACTCAGTCTGTGGCTACTGTAGAAAACGCTAGTTAGCACAATCGATGTTCTTTTAAGATTGCCCATTTTGTTCACTGGCAGAAACAAATTATTTCATATTGTTCACTGAAAAAAGACTAGTTTTCATTTAGTTGGAAGATCAGTTATAAAGTGACCCTAGATCATAACATTTTCTCCTTATGATGTATTATTTTATCACCCATTTTTAATTAATGAAAAGTAAGTCACATAAGCCCACAAGCATGGCTCAGTGGTTAAGCATCAACCTATGAACCAGGAGGTCATGGTTCAATTCCCGGTCTATGTCGGGGTTGCAGGCTCTATTCCCAGTGTGGGGCATGTAGGAGGCAGCCGATCAATGATTCTCCCTCATCATTGATGTTGCTATTTCTCTCTCCCTCTCCCTTTCCCTCTGAAATCAATAAAAATATATTTTAAAAAATAAGTCATGTAAGAAATTAATTCTGTGTATACAATCAAGTGATAAACTAAAAAAATTTAAAAATTGTAAAAATCACCTAATATTTCTATGAGATGGATAAAAAATTTTTGGTCTCACATACGGTTTGAATTATAGTGTTAAATATCAATTATCTCAACGTAACAATTTTACTTAATTATGGCTCAGTGATTTTATTTCAACAGTTGCTTGAGTGTTTTCAAAATGACACTTTGGAAGACTGAATAAATTTATCTGTTCTCAGAGTAGTTTATGTGTATAAAGAAAGTTCTAATAAATATTATTTATTGAGAAATAGAATCTCTTTAGTTCAACTGGATGATTATAAGCTCTTGGAGGGTAAGAACCTCATCTTATACATTTGAATCTTCTTTAATGCCTAACATGGTATCTGGCATACACAGGGAACTCAGTATGTTTTTATTTAATTGTATGAGCTTTAGGGAGATTCCTGTCTGAAATACAATGCAATCCAGCTACAACTTTTGTTGAGGAACATAATAAGAAGGAATTTGTAAACAAGCTATCTTTGGAGAGTTATTTTCTGGGTACAGATGGAATGTTGCTTAGGTATGGTTTGTTACCTAGTTTATATTGTTTTATTCAATAATGATCTTTGTTCTTGTCCACTTTCACCTTTTTAAAATAGGTCTGAATCCTACTTTTCTCCATTCAAAGAAGTTCTCTTTTCCTCTCTATACATAAATCTTTGTAGCAAATATATATCTCCATTGACTGAGAAGAAAAACATAAAGAAATAAATGAATATTTATTAGTATGTGCATAAAATATATGGATCATAAGCACAAGCATGACTTTAAATATGCAATTAGAAAATAACTTGAAAAAGATAGAGCATGCATGAAATATATGCATAGTACTTACAAAATCCTATGTAACTTTTGCTTATAATGTCTAGACACTATTAATTTGGGGAACTTGTATATTGGTAATATAATCAATTATGAAAGGATATACAAAATGCAAATACCTCATTTGAATTTTTATTCATTTCATTTTGATTGGGAGAACATTTTAAAACAAAAGTAAGTACAACTTCACAAGAAAAAAAGGAGACAGAACATTTATATGTTTTCATTTTATAACCAAAAGGAAACAAAATTTAAAGCCTTTATTTCTAAATATTTTTTTAAAATTTGGTGGTAGTTCAGCCTATCTATTCTCTTTGGTAAATACAGTTCTGGTTCTATTTGAGGTACCAGATTTCAATCTTAATTTTATCTAACTAGAATTATGTGTGTATACACATGCATATATACAATAAAATACATTTATATGTATATGTACATACACAGGAATATTACTATTACAACAAAAATTGTCCTAAAATTCTATAAGCATATTAATATATTTTAAAATCAGGCAATACATGGTATTTTATTGGCTGCTTTTTGCCTCTTTGGATAAATTTAACATCTGTATGTTCACAAGAATGGGGTAGCCAGAAAGTATTTTTCTTAAACATTTAGGTATTTGAAATTGTTATCTATGGAGTTACACTTTTAATTATTCCTATCCTCTGATATCTAAGTGTCAAAAATGTCTAGAAATCGAATGCTCAATTATAGTTTCCTCTCATTTAAAAATACCATCATTTCACAAAAATATGTAAGTCTTTTTGGACAATTCTATATAAGGATATGTAATAATATAGAGAATTTCTCTATCCAGTAATTTCAATCCAACACTTTTCACATACAAATAACTTTTAAAAACTAGAAAAAGAATGACTCCTATGAGTCTCATGATAGAAGAGGGAAGAGAAAAGGCAGAGGAAGGAAGTAAAATATTCTTTTTAATGTTCTTCTATATATTCAATTGTGTAATTCTCAGGGTTTTTTTTATAATATTAATAATAAAATGCTATGCCCTTAGTGGCATCAGAGAAAATTGCCTATTCTTCATCTATGTCTCGTTTTTATATGTAATTTGGTGGAATAATCAGATATCTGATTTATTGCTAATTTTTTTTAATTTCAATAGTACAAACACTAAAAATTATTAAATTGTCACCTGCTTTCTATCTATTATAAATTTAAACTAAATACCCACTTATATTCACCTTTACTAATTTAATGTATATCTAATTGGATGAGATATAATATCTATCATAATAACATAGTCGTGGAATTATATTCTGACAGAATCCTGAGGAAATAATTTTGAGAACTTCAGGCCATCCCTTATATTGGACTATACCACAGCCCCAAATTTCAGTGCAAAGGCAGAATTTTATTCTGCAGTTTTTCTTTTCAAATGAGAGGGGGGAAACATTCTAAGCATAAATTCACTGTTCTCTTAACATTCTTCCAGACTATGCCATAATGCCATCATAATAAATATTTCCTTAAGTAAAGATAAGTATCATAAGATGTTTATCAAATTACAAATCCCAAATGATAATAATAGGCATGATTATGCAACAGATTATTTCCTGGGGAAAAGAGAAATATGTTGCTAGCATATTAGACAAGTGTCCTTACCCAGGCAGTGATCTCATCCTACAATGCTCCTTACTTTACTGCAAAGTTTAAATGTTTCCTCTGGAGTGTTAATACTATTGTGGCATCAATTTCTAACAAATATAAAGTACCCTACCTTTAAAAAAATGGATTAATATAAGGCATAATGCTGAAGTATGTGTCAAGTGTAACCTTTATAACTTTGCTTGTCAGGTTTTTCCATTAGAGACCTCATAAGCAGCCCCTGCATATCAGTCACGGTGTTCCCTGACAGGTTTAACCTTCCCAAGTGGCTGAATACACCATCTTCACTGCAGCCTATTGACCAAGGCAATAAGCCATTCTATATAGTGTATTAAAGTCATTTTCCACATGCTACCTCAGCACGACCCATTGTTCATGCCGGCTCCTGCTGACCATGGCAAACCTGCACTCCACACTAAATTGCTACACTTTACACCGTTACACCCGTTAAGCAATAAGCCCCCAACTGAATTGTTTTTTTCCTTCATAGTCTAAAAAGCACAGCGATTATCACAAGTGCTCAAGATGCAATTTTAGACTGTCAAAAATCCCCGCACATAATTTAAACACTTAAAATATATGCTGACTGTGGAAACTTTATTTTTGTTATAATTCACCAATTCTTTGTTCTTAGATGCCTAAGGGTGGCAGGCCATCTGTGCAACTCTGAGCAGCCCTGGGCACTCAGTGTCAAAGGTTGTGTTTCAGCCCCATGAAATTCACCCCGTCTCTGCTGAAATCAGCTTTGTTGCTAGACCCTGTGACAAATGAGTCCAATCTAGGCTGCGTGCCCTTGACTTGACCCTGGCCAAGGCAAACAATAGGGCAGACTCAGCCAGTGGAAAAGATGTTCTGCACTAATGAACCCAGCGGTGGCCACAGGTCAGTTAAAAAAGAGGGGATAATGTTCAATCTTTTCAGGTGCACATTTATAATGAGTGAAGCACACAATCTCTTTCAGGATGGAACACATATAACAAAGAACGTATTTGTACACTCATCAGGGCTAATGGACCCTGAGGGTGCAATAGGAATATGTTTTTAATTTAATCTTTATTGAATGACCTTACACACTTCATTTTCTCTGCACGGCACCATGAAATGGACACACTCTTATCAAGTTGAGAACTGAAAACAGATGAATATATAAAAGACCGATACCTGCTGGGTATGTAGATGAATTTTCTTCCCTTATTGTCACCTCTGTCCATCCTGCTGCTGCTCTCAGAACCTCCTAGGGATAGTTTCCCTTGAACTCTTGTCTAGATTAGCTAATCATGTAAATAAGAGACAGTCCCTCAAAACATGGCCAGACTCATTTTGAAAAATGTTCACTATTAAAATAACTAAGGAGCTCTGATCAGTATATCAAAAGAAAATATATATTTTTCTTCTTCTAGAATAAAAACTGCATGTAAATATGTGGTGGGTGGAGAGAGGATTGTATACCCTGTTTAGGTCCAAAGTACTATAGAGTAGCTAGTTTTCACAATTACAAAGGCCTTTTTCAGCCTAACAACCAAGACATTGATTTGAAACTTCCTTTCCAAAACCTGCTTTCCAATATATTTGGCAATTTTTTAGATAAAGAGCACAAAAATAAATTTTGTGTTTCCCTTTTATAATAATAGGGATAACTTCCTTCAGATTTATAAGGTTGGCAGTTCTAGGATTAAAACTTGGGGCTCTGTAAGATTACTCTGCAAAATCAAGCAAGCTCATGGTTTTCATTTAAACACTTATCTTTACCATACTCATTTTAGTTCATGGAAACGTTCAGAACCGTGTGCTATAACAAAATCATCTTAGAAATCTTAATATCTGCACCCAAGTTTTCTTTTTGCTGCTATTATTTCTTAAAGAAAACCAAACAAATCCTTTGATTGACAATGAAACAAGGGAGATAAAATGCTTTATAGACTTCTATTCTTCATCACCTTAGTCCCTGCTGTTAAAACCTCATTTGTAAAATATGTCACATCCAACACACAATTAGAAAGTTGTCTCCAATGATGCAGAAAGTGGTACAGGTATGTAAGCAGGTGTAGGAAAGTGAAGTTTATGAGGCTTTTTTCCTATTAAAATGATACCTATTATTTATGGTCTTCATCAATCTTATGTTTTATTCGTATTAAACACTCAGGCATTGGCATTGGCAAATGTTTAATTGCTAGCCCAAGGCAAGTGACTGCAAGCTAGCTAGGCATATAGAAGTTCAGTTTACCCTGTTGAGAAACTAATGGGCAAGTTGTAAATCAAGGCAAGAGTTATTTGCATCCCGCTCCTTTAGATCAACTGCTAGTTGATGAGAAACTTTAATAGACCCTTCTGCAAATGTGCTTTGATTTAGCTTGAGCGTGTTCAGAAGCAATTCATATATAATTTTTATATTATGTAAAGTTTAAATATTTTCTTATTTTTTAAAGTACTGGGTATTTTCTTACAGGATAAATTCAAATTAAAGATATTAATTCAAAGTTGTCATGGATCTAATACTTAACATTAATGTTAAAATAAATTTTTATATATTAATTTTGAATAGCAGCATTGGTGATTGGCTACTGGAATCTATAAAAAGGTTAGCTCATTTTTTTTTCATTCAAACTTACCTTTAACTATACAACAAAGTGACTATTACTTGTGGAAAGTTAAAGTCATACATTAGAAAGAATAAAAGGGGACAGACGTTAGAAATCAAGATCACTTTTTAGGTGCCTTATTAATTTGTTTTCTGTATTTAGAAAAAATGTGTGCATTTGTCCTCTGACTCAATATTCCGAACAATCTGTATGTATACATTTGGTCTCTGATGTGGAAACAGAAGTTTGAAGATGAGAGACCAATGCACACCAGCCTAGAAAGTCATATTCTTTAGCACGGGATGAGGTCCCTGCTTTCTTAATAGGACCACCATTTACAGACAGAAAATCCTCCTGGGGTTATTATTACCCTGCTCACATATATATACCTTGCAAATCGTGAATGGCTTCAGGAACTATAAAAATAATGCTGCTTATGGCACAACTGGAAGTAATGTACTCCTGTAAATTTGAAGGCATTGGATTTCTCCAGTGAAAAATAATTGATAAACAATAATAAATGACAAATTAGGGCTTGGGATGACATGAGACCTTACAACAGGTAGCTATAATACCATGGATTTGGCCCAATGCAGAAGAGGCCATGTGTTTTGGATAGGTATACATACTGCCCACTTTACCAAAAAGGAAACTTCCTTACATCAGTTCAGTTATCCAAAAAAACCAGGCAGTCTCCCACTCAGGCAATTTTCCTACCTCCTCCTTTTTTGAGAAAATGAGTCAACAGACATTTACTTTCAATTTATTGTTTTTTTGGTTTCTATGTGCTTTACTCCACTAAAACAGCTCTCACTGAAGTCCCTAATGGCTTCCTTGAGGCTAAATCAAACAGATAACTTTCATAGCTGTAGCAAAAATAAATGGAAGCTACACAAGTTCAAATCCTTGATGCTCCATTTGTTAGCTGTGTGACCTTGGGAATTACTTCATCTTTCTATTCTTCAGGGTCTTAGATATAAAACTGTGACAATAGTATTCACCTCTTAGAGTTTCTGAGAGTATCAAATAAATTAATCAATATAAAGTGCTAAGGAGAGTGTGAGGCAACTTGTAAGCATTTAATAGAGGTTATTTTAAATTCTGGCTGTATTGATTCCACCAGCATTCTACACTGATTACTATGCTTCTTAAAACACTCTCCACTCTTCACCTCAAGTCAATTCAGTACCACAAATATTTCTGAATTCTGTCCATATCTAATTTGCTTACCCAACCTCAAACTACCACCATCTTTGATGCGGTTAGATCAGAACATTTGTCTCTAGATAGCCACACAGCTCTGTCATAAACACAGGGTGCTCTTGTTGCTATGCAATCTAATTATTCACCCCCCTTTACTCAAAACTATTTAATGTTCTTTAGTTAGTCTTATAGTGTGAAATCCCTTAATGTGGCCTTGAATGATCCAACCCAGTCTATATGTATTAGCCTCTTCTCACTGCCAGCTAATCAATCAATCAACCAATCTCAATCTCTCTTTTTCCCTCTCTTCCTTATTCCCTCCTTCCTCTTTTCAGAGGAGAACTTCTTTGAGTTATTTATTAGTTACTATCTTCTTCCTGCCCTAAGAGTTATGCCCCGAATGCTTTTCTTTCTGCTCTTTGACTAAATAACCTTTACTCATCCTCCAGGTCTCAGCTGAATGACATTTTCAGAAAGGTCTTCTGGGACCTTTTAGCCTAGTTCATATGCCACTATTGTATGGTATAGGAGAAACATGTATGCTTCCTTCAAATCAGTTATCAAATTTAAACATTTGTCATATTCTACCTGCATAAATTTCATGTACACTCAGCTTATTTCCTGTGCCAAAATGTGAATTCTTTGAAGGCAGATACTGTTTTCACATTTAGACCATGCATTAATTTTCTATTGCTGCTCTAACAAATTGTCATAAACTTGGTGACTTTGGAAAACACAGACAAATTATCCTACATTCACGGAGCTCAGAAGTCCAAAATGAGTCTCGCTGGGTTGTCAGGATTATGCTTCTTCTGAAGGCTCCAGAGGACAAATATTTCCTTGTCTCTTCCAATTTTTAGAGGCTTCCCACATTTCTTGTCTGTGGGCCTCTTCCATTCTTAAAGATGGAAATGTTCATTTGAGTCTTTCTCACATGATATCAATTTGATTCTCACTCTCTTGCCTATTGCTTCATTTATCAGGACCCTTGCAATTATAATGAGCTCCTCAGGATAATCTTACTATCCCAGTCAGGTAATAAGCAACCAACCTTAATTCCCCTTACATGTGTTAAAATATAGTCACATGTTCTGGAAATTAGGGTGCAGGTCATGGGGGGTGTCATTATTCTGTCTACTATAGACCTCAACAGCATTAATACTATGCTCTGCATAAAATAGGCAATCCAGAAATATTTGACATAAAATGTAATCTTTGACAAAACTTAGGATCACATATTCATCAAATCATGTAACATTCTAGCTTAGAATGGATCATTGTAGCCAATTTGATCTTCAATTTGCTGATAAGGAAAGAGGGGAGATTTGAGGAAGTGGCATGGTATATGACGTTTCATTAACAGTAAAAGCCAAATGCCACCCTTTTATTCTTGGTCTAGGGTTCTTTCCTATATGTGGGAACCCTAATCAGAGCATGCTGGATGTTCAAGGACAATTTGCCATATGCATGTGCAAAGGCAATGACACAGCTGTTTTACTGTGTTCACTGTGCAGGTGTGTCTTACTATAACCCCAATATTGATATCACTATTTGGCAAGAAGCCTCTTTTCTCTGAGTTGGTATAAAGATGTGTTGCTGACCAGCTGGTGCGCAGCTGCTTTGTGAGGCTACTTTGAAGAACTGCTTTGTCTGATGGCTACTTGGTAGCAATGGCTACTTGGTCTGCAATAAAGTCTCTCCTATATGCCTATGACTTCTTATGTCTTCTCTAATACCTGGCATCCAAGGACCTGTGCTCCCACAGTTGATGTAGTTGAGCAGAATCAAGGAGGAACTTGCTCCCACACTATATATTATCATTAATGAAGGTTGAGAAGAATGTGTAGTATCTCATTGTAGTTCATTAAATGTTAATATCAAACTTTTAATTATTTGAAATTTTCTCAACATAGACAAATATATGCCTAACAAAAAACAAACAAGTTTAACTTGTAAATAAAGAATTTTATGTGACATGTAATATTCACCCTTTGCAGTAAAACTTTTTGTTACTTCAACTAAACTAGTGTAGGATCTTTTTACACAAGATTTGTTTTAGAAGGATAAGAATATTGAAATTTTAAGAACATTTTAAATTAAAATAATCTGTGTAGACACTTAATATTTACAAGGACTTTAGACAAACATACACCTTTTATATTTTCCAATAGGCAGAGTAATTTTTCAGATGTCAGAAATAAAACAAAATTGAGTATTCTAAAGAAACACTAGAGCATCGTGTAAATAAAAGAGAACTGGATCATGATGTGAATCATAACTCAGCCACTTATCCATCATTTATAGACCTCTAAAATGGACAAGGAAAAAAATAAACAATAAAATGGACATGAAATCATCTGCTTCAAAGGGCTGTTATGCATGTGAAGTGAAAAGTCTTATAATGGAAACAAGAAAAGAGTGATTAGTTTGTGAGAGGCATTGACAGATTTCTATTTCTCCCCTTTTTCCCACATCTAAAGATGAGTAGTAGCTTATTACTCAAATTAATGCAAGATATAGAGAATTTTAAAATGTAATTACAATTTTAAAAACACATATTTTCATTTTCTTGCCTAATAACTTTCAAATGGTGAAATAATACAGGATAATGGAATCAGACATATCTGGAATCTTATTTCCCTCATTTTCCACTTAAGTAAATTTAGTTTCTGTCTTCTATATCTCATTTTTAACATTTCTCATAGAAGTTATTGTGAGGATTAAACAAAATAACCATGCATGGCCCTGAACCCTCTTAATACGAACGCCTGCTATTATTTTTATCCTACAGTATTGATCTCTTCTCACTCCTCTTCTTTCCTATTCTTGTTGCCCTAATATATCTCCTTTCTCCTATATAATTCAGAGGGTTTCCCAAGGAATGGCTCTGCTTCTGATTGTTACTCCCTACAGTCATACTGACGTTGAACACGTTTTCCAAGCTCTAGTCATGTGATATTCCAGTCTCACTATCAACCAAATAAATTGGTAGGTTATATTTTTGGAGTGTCAGCCCAACTCCAGCCATCATCTCAGATAATTTCTTCCTTAAGAATGAGCCTAGGGATAGAACACTTACCCAAGGTGAAACTATAAGACTTACTTCTTGTGGAATTTGACATTGACATAAAGGAATACCATCAACTCTCTCATTGCTAAAAAGATTGGGAAGGTGAAATCCAGAACATTCAAGAGCAGAGCCAGCTGGTGGTTGTTGCTTATAATAACTGAGAGCACTTCAGCTACCTGAAATTGAAGGCGACTTTACTAAGACAATCATAAACCAAATATCCAGGTCTTATCAACCATGTCTCTTTTACACTCTTTGAGGCCAATCATTTATTTCATTTATAAGCCTCTTGATTCTCTGTTTCTGTATTTTACCAAACTTATTTTTTAATCATAGCTCTTTATCAGGAATGTTCTTTTTAAATTCCACATCTCTCTGAATATTAATATAGCCTCTTTTAAAGTACCTCCTATAGAATAATTTTTAGTAATAGAACATACCTTCTTCTTCTAAGCCTCATAACCTGTGTTCTTCTAATTTTTTATATTATTCTGACCTTTATTTTTACTTTTCCCCCAATTGTTTTCACATATATCTATATGAAACAATTTAATACTTTCTTGTTCTAAAAAGGAATACTAAAATAAACTATTTAATGATTGCCTTACATTCCTTAAGTTTTATCTGTCTTGTGACTATAAACTCCTTGAACATATTAACTATATATTATTCATTGTTTTATATTATCTACTACAGGCCCGGTGCATGAATTCGTGCATGGATGGGATCCCTCAGCCCGGCCGGCAATCGGGGACTATCGAGACCATCTCACCCAGTCCCAATTAGGACCAATAGGGGCCAGCAGTGGGGAGGGACCGCAGGAGGTTGGCCAGCCGCAGGAGGTTGGCTGTAGGAATGCACTGACCACCAGGGGGAAGCTCCTGTGTTCAGCGTCTGTCCCCTAGTGGTCAATATGCATAATAGCTAATGGCCGGTCATCCAGTCATCTGGCCATAACAGTTTCTTAGGCTTTTATAATATATAGATGGCCAGAATAGTACTTTATATATCATCTCTATATATAAAAGGCTAATATGCAAAGTGTCCCCTCAGGAGTTCGACTGGGAAACCAGGAGTTCAATCACTCGCTATGATGTGCGCCGACTACAAGGGTGTAGCGCAGAACGAAGGAAGGCCCCGTCTGGCAGACAGAAGGAAGGCCCCAGCCAGCAGCCAGAAGGCCCCGATCATCCCTGATAGCCGGCCAGGCCTAGGGACCCTACCCATGCACTAATTTTGTGCACCAGGTCTCTAGTAGATATATTTTAAAAAGTTTGCTAATTTACTCACTTAGATGATATTCATAAGAACCTTTATGCTTTTGAAATACAAATATAAATTAATTGAATTCATAACTAATATACATAACAGATCAATTTTCCCTTCTAAAGTTACTAGATTCAGGCATCAAATCATTTTAAACAAATTGATATTGTTATATTTTGACTTTCTAGCAAGGTCTCATTATTGGTATCTGTGACCACTTGCTAGTTCTTTTAAGAAATATGATAATGCTAATACAACTTCTCTCAAGCCTCTTTTCTCTATTTTCTCAACTAGGGCTTCTATCTTAGAGGAAAATTACCTGATTATTATTAGTACTAGAGGCCCGATGCATGAAATTCTTGCAAAAGTAGGCCTTCGCAGCCACAGCTGTCCCAATCCCTTCCTTGCCAAGGCGGCTGCCTCAATCCTCCCTTGCAGCTGTGGGCAGCTGCCTGGATCCCTCTCTCACAGCCGTGGTGGCTGCCTCGATCCAGTGGCTGCATCCCCGGCTTTGTCCTAGAAGGACGTCTGGTCTATAATTAGCATATTATGCTTTTATTATTATAGATTGGTTGAATGAATAAAAAATGACAAAAATAGATTTATCCTTTGTTTCTTTTTCTGACAATGTTTTATGTTTCTGCATCTAAAGCACCTTTTGTCTTAGATGTCTGTAGGTGATGGCATGATCATCTCGTCACATCTTCTTTCCATTCCCCACCTTCCTATCTTAAAGGGAACTTGACTTACTCGATTGCCTTCTTAAAAGTACAATATGATAGCTATTTTCATCTCTACAGAAAGCAAAATGTATGAAAGTTGAAATGTATTAAAAGGAACCTAAAAAGTTCTAAGACTTGTGGCATTATGTTTGTATATAATTGATATGTGACTTTTTGTTTGGGAGCTATGTTCGTGCAATGAGAGAGCTTTTAACAAATTGCTCCAGTTATCTCTTTCCATGTAACAAAGTATCCCAACCTCAGTGACTTTAAACCAGGGGTGGGCAAACTTTTTGACTCGAGGGCCACAATGGGTTCTTAAACTGGACCTGAGGGCCGGAACAAAAGCATGGATTGAGTGTTTGTGTGAACTAATATAAATTCAAAGTAAACATCATTACATAAAAGGGTATGGTCTTTTTTTTTCAGTTTTATTCATTTCAAATGGGCCGGATCCGGCCCGCGGGCCGTAGTTTGCCCATGGCTGCTTTAAACCAATGACCATTTCAATATCTCTGGATGGGCAGTGGTAGGCCTGGCAGTTCTGCTCATTGTGGTGTTGCCTGAGTTCACCTGTCATATTCAAATGACTGATGAGCTGGTTTTGGAGGTCCTGCATTTTATGAGGCTCACTGAAAGGCTAGTCTCAGCACCAGATGCCTCTCCAGTGTGGCAGTAGCAAGAACTTTGAAGTGTCTGAGATTTTACCCAACTTGCATGTAAACAAGTTATTCTATCACACTTTAATTAATGCCTGTAGAAGACATGAAACTCTTAGATCACAGATAAATGACTATGATTCATAGCACAAGCAGCAGCATCAATGATATGTGTCAGTTCTCCATGTCTCCAATTCCCATAGGACAAGGCAGGTAGGCCAACACACATAGTAAGTTGTGTTCCAGGACAATATTTGAAATCAGGAATTTACTAGCTGTGATAAATATGAGATTGAAGACTATAGAAGAAAGGGTCAATGAACTTGAAAACAGAGTACAAACCACTATCTAATCTGAAGACAGAGAGGAAAAAAAGGAAAATATAGAACCTTAGTAAAAAATAAATACTTTAAGTGATCAAAATTTCATGTATTGGATTTCCAGGAAAGGAGAGAAAGAATGAAGAACACACACACACACACACACACACACACACACTAAAAAAGTCAATGACAAAATTAAAGCAAATGAAAGACAAAAGGAAAATTTTTAAAAAGTAAAACCAAAATGAATTGCATCCAGAAAAATAGTATGATATATATATTCTACATGATGTCTGACTTCTTATAAAAAATATTGGCTTGAAGAAAATGGAATGGCATCCCCAAAGTGTTGAAGAAAATGTGCCATAAAATTTTGTAATCAGTGAAAATATCATTCCAAAATAAAAGTGAAATGAATGTATTTCAGCAGAAAAAAGTTGAGAAATTCAGTTGGGATTTTAGATTTATGGAAACAATATTAGAGCACTAACAATGGTAAATATATAGGTAAATGTAAGAGACAATATTTAGGATCAAAGCAGTCTGTGATACATCAAAAAGTAATATATTTTCAGCAACCATGAAAAATAATGCAAATAGATACAGCTACAAAGAACAGAAGAATTAAGATAAAAATACTAAAACTTATTAGATTATGTAAACAAAAGCAAGAATGAGGAATAGAAGACAAAAGATAGGATTATTTAAAAAGCAAAAAGAATGGTTGTCATGAATCCAAACATCTAAATAATTAAATATTTATGTACAAAACACTCATTAAAAACAAAGATTTTCAGAATTTATTAAAAATAAGACAATTAAAAGTTATTTATAAGAGGTATACATAGCTTAAATATACAAATAATAAGTAGGTTTAAAGTAGAGGATGAAAAAATGTGTCATTAAAACTATAAGCATAAGAAAGCTGAGGTGGCTTTATTAATATCAAACAAACTGAAAGACAAAGTTTAGTGATTAGATGTATCAATGTAGGATCACCAATTGTAACACATGTACCACTCTAGTGAGTGATGTTGATAACAGAGGGGTCTATACATGTGTGAGGCAGAGGGGTCTATACATGTGTGAGGTCAGGGATGTGCGGAAAATATCTGTACCTGTCTCTCAATTTTGCTGTGAACCTAAAACTTCTCTGAAAAAAAATTTTAAGTTTAAAAAACTGGCAAAAAGTAATTATTATAGCAACTTCACAAAGGAAGATAGTCAATAAGCACATGGAAAAGTCCTCAATATCATTAGTAATTGGGATAATTTAAGTCACGTTAAGATACCTTTACACACACGTTAAAATGGCTAAATTTTACAAACTGAGAATTCAAATATTTGTCAGGGAGGTAGAACAGAGTTTTCATATGCTGCTGGTAGAACTTTCAAATAGCACAACCACTTTGGAAAACAACTTGGCAGTTTCTCATAAAGCTAAACCTACACCAACTCTATGACCCAATAATTCCACTCCTGAAGATTCCTATAAGAGAAATAAAAATATGTACACCAAAATATTTTATGCATATTTTACAGCAGTTTTATTTTTTTGTTTTGCAATAGCTAAAAGGTGGAAGCCACATAACTGTAAAGATGAAAATGGATAAACAAATTGTAGTATTTGTATATGATGAAGTACTATCCTGCAACAAGGATAAAGTACTGACTCATGCAATAACATGAATGATTCTCAATACAATGTTGAGTGAAATAAACCAGATGAAAAAGTACCCCTTTATGATTTTATTTATGTGACATTCAAGAAGAGATTAATCTAATTCATGATAACAGAAATCAGAACAGTGTTGCCAAGAGAGGTGTAAGGAATTACTGTGGGGAAGCAGTAATTATACCTTGATGAGATATTGGTTATAAAGGTATATATATACTTAAGAATTGTGCATTTTAATATATTTATATTTCACCTCAAAATATACAATTTAACAATAAGTTCCTTCCTTTCCACTCATTTGGAAATTTAGCATAAACACCCGAGTAAAATATTAAGTCATTGAACATATTTTTACCGCATGTAACTACTACCTTGAAACAAGTTATTTCTTGACTCACACTTTATCCAAATTCTTGTTATATAAAAAGTTACTTTAACAAGACTATTTTTAATATGTGCTGACCATGAGGACAGCCAGTAGGAGGACCTTCCTTCCTTCATTCTTTCCTTTGCTACACATTTCAGAGAAATTCCCTAGAACTCTTTTTACAACTTCCAAATGCTGGCTCTTGCTAACATAACAGCAAAGCATAAAAATATTCAACACAAATACATACTCATTTGAGACATGACTCTACATAAAAATGTTGCTTTGTAAAAATTATTTTTATGTTTAGACTTTCTAACCTTTTCCACTATTTATCCAAGAGACTTTTTAAGTACTTAAAACTTTGGGTGAGGGGAATGGGACATGACCCAGGGCAGAATTATTTTCCCATCTGCAGAGGCTTCTGGCTTAAATGTTGCAAGAAAAAAGCACCAGTTGTTCTGACTCATGCTGTACATTTTAAAGTCAATAGATTTAAATATAGAGCTGTATCAACATTTGAAATTGTTTTTGTCCAATCAGTATGTGTGATGCCAATCTCATTTAGGGAAGGCATGTTTATCTCTTAACTGTAGAAGTCATTCTCTTGGGCCATTGTATTCATTATACTGATAAGGTTTTATTTTTAGATCTGAGTTTTCAGCAGAAGTTACAGGACTCTTAAAAGTTGATACTCCTTCAAATCAATACAAATAAAACACCTGCTTCAATTATGTATTTCTTAACAGATACGTTTATTGAGATATTATATAAATACTAGAGGCCCAGTGCATGAAATTAGTGCACGGGGGTGGGGTTGTCCCTCAGCCTGGCCTGCACCGTCTTCAATCCGGGACCTCTGTGGGATGTCCGAGTGCCAGTTTAGGCCTGATCACCCCTAACTGCTCTCCCCTGCCAGCCTGATCGCCCCTAACCACCTCTGCCTCAGCCCCCACCACAGTGGTTTTGTCTGGAAGGACATCCACAAGGATGTCTGGAAGATGTCCAGTCTAATTAGCATATTACCCTTTTATTAGTATAGATTAACAAAATTCAGTGACTTCATTCAACTTTCTGAGAAGGGGATATTTATGTCTGTAAACTATTGGGATTATAAGAAGATTATAAAAGGAATGCCTAGATGCTTGTACACCAGTTTCACAGTTTAGAGAGATACATTTATTTTTCAGCACCTTCCTCAGTATAAGCTCAGATAAAGAGAATAAAATAGCTTGAGAATCTAAATTATGAGGACAATAAAAGTTACCACATTTTCTTTGACTTCTAGGATAGTAAGTACTTGATTATCTTACATTCTACTCTTGTAAATAACAATTATATTATGTTTGCTTTTACCATATATAAGTAAAATGCAAAAGCTCCACTTTACCACAGACATGAACCAAAGAATAATGATCACTAGGATTTTTATATATATACTAGAGGCCCGGTGCACAAAAATTTGTGCACTCAGGGGGGTCCCTCAGCCTGGCCTGTGCTTTCTCGCGGTCTGGGACCCCTCGGGGGATGTCTACCTGCTGGCTTAGGCCCGCTCCCCAGGGGATTGGGCCTAAGCTGGCAGCCAGACATCTCTCTGGCAGCCCGGGAGCGCCTCGGGGGATGTCCACTTGCCAGCGGGGAGCAGGCCTAAACTGCAGTCGGACATCCTTAGTGCTGCTAAGGAGGCGGGAGAGGCTCCTGCCACCACTGCTGTTCTGGCAGCCGTCAGCCTGGCTTGTGGCTGAGCAGAGCTCCCCCTGTGGGAGCACACTGACCACCAGAGGGCAGCTCCTGAATTGAGCGTCTGCCCCCTGGTGGTCATTGTGTGTCATAGTGACCAGTCATTCCCAGTCCTTCTGCTGTTGGGGTCAATTTGCATATTACCCTTTTACTATATAGGATAGAGGCCTGGTGCACGGGTGGGGCCGGCTGGTTTGCCCTGAAGGGTGTCCTGGATCAGGGTGGGGGTCCCGCTGGGGTGCCTGGCCAGCCTGAGGGGCTGATGGCTGTTTGCAGGGAGGTCAAGCCCCCCAGTGGGGACCCTCACCCCATGGGGGTGTGGCCAACCTGGGTGAGGGGCTGAGGGCCATTTTCAGGCTGGCCACACCCCCTTCAGGGTGGGGCTCCCCACTGGGGTGCCTGGCCAGCCTGGATGAGGGGCTGATGGCTGTTTGCAGGCTGGTCTCACCCCCTTCAGGGTGGGGTCCATACTGGGGTGCCTGGCCAGCCTGGATGGGGGGCTGAGGGCCATTTTCAGGCTGGCCACGCCCGCAGGCTAGAAGCAGGTATCTGGGATTTATTTAACTTCTATAATTGAAACTTTGTTGCCTTTGTCCGGCTTGAAGCCTGGGTTGCCCCTGGCACCCCATCTCTTAGTCCTCCTTGAGCAGAGGCCATGCCGACTGGAAGCAGATATCTGGGATTTATTTATCTTCTATAATTAAAACTTTGTAGCCTTGAGTGTAGCTCAGGGCCAGCAGGGCAAGCAGGAAGCTTGGCTTCCTCCATCGCTGGGGCAACTCAAGCCTCCTGCTAGCTCCAGCTCCGTGGCAGCCGCCATCTTAGTTGGGTTAATTTGCATATTTGCTCCTGATTGGCTGGTGGGCGTGGATGGTGGGTGTAGCAGAGGTATGGTCAATTTGCATGTTTCTCTTTTATTAGATTAGATATTTACAGATCTTTAATTTGTATATATTTGTTACCATTTTAAATAAAGTTTATATTTTAACCATTAAGATATTTCAATAGGCTTCAAAATTTTTCTGTCTTATGTCTTGATTTGAAAGTTCTTGCATTCTAACACTGCAAACAACTTTTTCATATATATTTTTTTGTACTTCCATATTTTTGGTAAATTTTCCATAAGTGCATTTTTAATCCTACAAAAAAGTTTGTTTTAAGTACAGGTAGACTACTTTGTAGACTAAGATATAACAGCATTTACTTAATTTTCATGTTATTTTCCTATAGTGAAAATTATGAAAGGATAACAGTTTCAGGGCTATAGACAGTTATTTGTTAATAGAAATAGTATAAATTGCTTGATTATCTCCTCTTTATATTGTCAGTATCATTGATATCTTATATAATTTATACAGCACAATCTGAAGTGATCTCCATTATATATGGCCTAATAATGGTTCATTTTCTGAATCCTATCCAATTCTTCCCCTGTTGTATAGAGAAAAATTAAGATGATATTATTGCTATTTATAGAGACTTCAACAAGTTTGGGCATATTGCTATTTTGAAAAGAGATTTTAGGATATATGAGAATAAGGTAGAAAATAAATTCACAATTATGATCTTAAGGTGATGTGGTTTATATTATAACTTAATTGGTTTTTTAGTGGAGGTGTTAAATGAACTAATATTTAAAAAATAGTATTAGCTAAAATGATATAAAATTTTTTAACAGACAAAAGCTGCATTTAAAAATTTTTTTCAAAACAAAGAATTGTATTATGAGTATAATTATTCATTGTAAGCATTAAGTGGTTATTTTCATAGTCAAATATGGAAGACATTTAAAACCAATAAGATGGCATTTATAAAAAATTAACTACATGTTGCAATCATGCACAAATTTATGAGTACAAATTCAAGTTTCCTAAAACTTTTACAAATTAAAACCAGTTTTTATCACTTTGTAAAGTTCAATTTTCTTAAACCATTTAAATTTTTTTATTTTCTCTGCTTGGCTTTGGGGGGGCATTATAACTGCTTAATTACTAACTAGTTCCAGTTGAATCACCTGCCAACTTGATATTGGTATTTCTCTAATTAAAACTGTAATTAAATTTGTAATAAAATATAATTAACCTTAATTTTAGGCCAAATTTGAACCTTCCACTTTGCTTGGAAGCCCTAATGACTTTAAATATTCATAAAAATTCTAAAAATTAATAAGTGTGAATTTTATTTTCCCTTAGTTACTTCATACTCTAAGAGTTTGTGATCTACTAAAAAGAATGCTATGGTTATTTGTTTTGCTTTCCCTCTGAAATATTAACTGATCATCCTCCTTTGCCTCTAAGGTCCCAAAAGGAGCTTAGTACTTTCCTCAGTAAATTCTCCTTGAACCCAGAGTTAGAAACATCGATGAAAGAGGAACATCGACCAGCTGCCTCCTGCACACCCCCCACTGGGGATGTGCAAATTAATAAGTGTGAATTTTATTTTCCCTTAGTTACTTCATACTCTAAGAGTTTGTGATCTACTCCATCCACCGAGCCAAACCGGTTTCGGCTCCCTCTGAAATATTAACTGATCATCCTCCTTTGCCTCTAAGGTCCCAAAAGGAGCTTAGTACTTTCCTCAGTAAATTCTCCTTGAACCCAACACATTTATACCAATAAAAGTTAAGATCCTCTCACCAGTAAGAAAATATAATTGGGGTCCTTTGGGCAAATATGAGCAGCAGGATCATAAAAACAATGTAAGGTTACACTACCCACTTCAATTTGATGAAACCTCATCTATTTGTGCAACCTTTTCTCAATTGCAACAAAAACTAGGTACTGATAAGGAACCCTTTTGAGATACCCCTGTGTCTTTTTGCAAAGTGAAAAAAAAATATCATGGAATTAAGAATGCATTTATTAATCTTGATAGTTAATGTTTATAAAACTATATTTAATATTTGTATAATACTGATACTTTAAAAATGTTTAAATTCCATTTGCCTATCAAAAATACAAGAGCTTAAACAAACTGACAGTATTAGATATAATCAGTAAAGAATAGATAAAGAATAGTATGATCAAAGAAGAAAGGAAAAATACATGTACATAATTTAAGAAAAACTTTTACTGAAGTATTTTAAGTAGTTAAAAATCCACAAGGATGGGTGTATTTTATATTTCAAGTTTTACACTGGTAACTAAAACAGAGTTTAAAGACTTCTTATGAACAGGGCCATGTCATGGCTTTCTCACATGAACCCTGATGAAGTCATGGCTCCCTGAAAAATGCCAAGTAAGCTGTCTAATGACCCGGATACAAAATAGATGTGTCATAGCAGAAATGCTACCCCACACTGTGTGAGGTGGTCTCCAAACCTTACGCAGGATATCATCCATTATTCTGAGTCAAACAGTGCTTGACCGATGTGGAAAAGAAGCATGAAGAGTCCTTGGCTGGGTGGCTCAATTGGTTGGAGCATCACCCATACACCAAAAAGGTTGTGGGCTAGATTGCAGGTCAGGGCACATACCTAAGATGCAGGTTTGATCCCTAGCTGATTTTTGTTTCTCTCTCATATCCATGTCTTTCTCTCTTTCTCTCCACCTCTCTCTCTCTCTGCCCCCTTCCATTCTCTCTAAAAATAAATACAAATAACACATATCCTTGAGTGAGGATTAAAAAAAAATTTTTTTAAAGCAGCATGAGGAGTCATGCGTAATGTCTCAGACTTCCTACTTCTGAGCCTTTATGTGCTTGTGCCTTTGATTTCTCAGTGAGATCACTAATCATATGAGTTCATTTTAACAATCCAAATCTCTCTTAATTCATCCTCAACAAATACTTGTTGAAATAATATTTTTTTATCTCTCCTTCTCCCTTGAATGTCAAGTTACTCAATAAATATCTATTTGCCTGATTCATACTCAGATATTCCCCCTCTTATTCATATATCTACCATGAGGAATTTAACCTAAAATGTTCTGCTGAATTTCGGTCATGTCCTTTGTTTTGATCTACTAATTTGGTATAGTTGTTGATGGGGCCACCCCAAAATGGCACATTGGCTATTGTGGCACAGTGACTATTTTGAATTAAAGTTACTTGAGAAACAGCCAGTACAAGAAGGACACTCTGACCCTCCTTTGTGTCCTGCTTAAAGCAAGAATTAAATCTCCCCAAGCAAAAGAGCCTTCCTCCTGCACCTGGGGGTAGAGACATTCTTGTTTCCAGTGAGAGGAAATTCAGGACTGAGAAGGCTGTGGAAACAAACCTTCCTTTCTTCACTATTAGTACCCAACCCTGAGTTTTTCTTATCAGTTCTTCACAAATTTATTATTTGTATAAAAGGTATGTAAACAGCCCGCTTTGATCACTTCTTAGGTCTCATATCTATCAGGCCTCCATACATAAAATTAAATTTGTCTGGTTTTTCTCCTATTAATGTCTTGTATTAACTTACTTATTAGACCAGCCAAAAAGAACCAAGACGGGTAGGGGAAATTTTCCCATCCCAGATACTATCAAAAAAGAAGACTAGGTTAGCCTCAGATATCTTGTTCAGATCTGAATACCTAAATAAAATCTTTGATGATGGGTTTAACAAAATGTCAAAAATACCAGTATTTTCACATGATAAACATTCTTATCATATCAAAATACTAAATGTATCAACATTTTGTCATTTGAATATATGAGAATGGTAGCATATAAAATGATACTATAATTAACGCACAAAAAAATTAAGCCACTTATAAAATTTTAATGTATTAGAAAATCAGGATGAGAAAGCTTTCAAAAAGTTGAAAGAGTGAACCAAGCACACGACACAAAGGATTAAATTATTGCTACTGTGAATATATTCTACAAAATATTTTTTAAAAAGTCATAAAATTTGGCTTAATTGATACATGATCCAGCAGGAAAGGAGTGAGGGAATCAGCCTACATACAAGGAAACCTATAACAAGTTGCCTTGTTCAGGGACTCACAGGAATATCAGAAATCAATAAATACCTTAGGCTTATTCTTACTAAAAGTGTAAGACATAAAGTGGACATCCCATGCATCAATCCTATGTGCACTAAGAATATACCATTATTTTATTTTACTACATATATTATAAACATTAAATAATACTTATGAGTAATTATTTGAAAAAATGTTTTTCATGATCAAATTATAGCCTCTTCTTGATGACTATGGTTTAAGACTATCTTCAAATAATTATTGGCTAAATATATAGATGACAGCTATTATTGGTTTTATAAGGTTGAAGAATAGTAAATTCATTGTACTTTTCCAATTATATAGTTCTGTGTGTTGACCCAACTTAACTTTTCTAGTGAATAATTTCTAAGAAATGCCTGAATTCTTTAACCCCTGGGTAACTTGCAAATATCTACAGTCTTATCTCTGCCTAGTGGGTTATTGAAATCAATATATTCTTGACTTAATAAAAGGTGAGTGAATGAATGAATGAATGTAACATAAATAGATATTAAATCCTCTATAAGAGTTAAAGAATGAAAAGGGGAAAAGGAGAATATAGACTATCCTAGACAATATACTTAAATTAACTAATATATTAGGTATGTTCCTGGATGGATTTACCTGTCCTTAGAGTAAAAAAATATGGAAATCATGGGGCAAAATACAAGTGAGATCTGTTCAGTCCAATCTTGAACTCTTTCTAGATAGTGTAATTACTAGCTTTAATATTTTAATTGTGGGACTGTTTAATATACTAGGAGTAGTCTAGTGGTATTAAAATAATTATAGGGATCTATCAAATTGTAATTACAGTACATTATTTAGACATTTTTCTAGTGCATATCCTAGCACTGTGGGTATTGTTGTAGGGGTCTGCCCTGTGCATTGTACAACATTTGACAGCAAACCTAGCCTCCTCCCTCTTGGAGTCAGTAGCACTAAAAATAATACTGAGAGTCATTAAGGATTGTTCTAGATCTGTGGTCGGCAAACTGCGGCTCGCGAACCACATGCAGCTCTTTGGCCCCTTGAGAGTGGCTCTTCCTAAGCCTTAGGAGTACCCCAATTAAGTTAATAACAATGTACCTACCTATAGAGTTTAAGTTTAAAAAATTTGACTCTCAAAAGAAATTTCAATCGTTGTACTGTTGATATTTGGCTCTGTTGACTAATGAGTTTGCCGACCACTGTAGATGATAGTAAAAGTCTGTGAACAAAAATTCCTTACTCTCATGCAGCTTATATTCTAATGAGAATGATAAAAAATAAACAGAAATCAAGTAATTACTACGGTTTTAAAATTGGCACATGCCACAAAAATAAAGCACAGTAAATATATAAAATGTGAGTGATGGAAGAAGTAGGAATGGAGATAGATAGAATATTATTTTCAGGAGAACACACAATTGCTGAATAATGTTTTATGTCACCCATCCTTTCTCGTGGGCCTTATTTTCCTTTATACAATTACCTTGGTCCTAAGTTAAACAGTAAGGAGTCTAAAGAATAAAAAAACACAGCAAAGACAAAATATTGTTTACTAAACACACACACTTGCTAGCCTTCAGGCTGTCTTTCGGTGAATTTTGTTTAGAGTAGGCTTGATATCATAAACACTGAAAAATAATTGTATTTAATCTACATGGTTGCCTGCATAAATTAACAAACACATCAAATTCTTATTTGGAAAGATTACTTCTATTTAAACGTTTAAAGTCAGAAACCAGTCAGAGAAAGATAAATATCACATGACCTCACTCATTTATGGAATATAATGAACAACATAAACTGACAAACAAAAACAGATCCAGAGACAGAGAAGCATCGATCAGTCAGTCAAACCTCAGAGGGAAGGTAGGGGAGGGTGGGGGTAAGGGGGAGAGATCAACCAAAGGACTTACATGCAAGCATACAGGCCTAACCAATGGACACAGACAACAGGGGGGTGAGGGCATGAGGGGGGGGGGTAATGTGGGGATAAGAACACATATATATTAACTTAATAAAGAAATTTTTAAAAAGAAAAATAAAGTCAAAAACATACTTCTATTTAAACTTTTAAAGTCAGAAACACTCAAAAATTACTTTATCGACCATAAACAGTGAAAGCTGAAAAGCAATGTTATCTAAAAACCTAGGTCAAAAAACAGTTAAGACAAGGGTGAGGTAAATATAAAAACACTCAGGGCAAAATAGTCTACTTCATGTAATTGTTGTTGATCAAAGTCCACATAGTAATAGATATGGATCTGGAAAACCTTTTATAATGTAGCTCAACCTGCATTGTGATTTAGAAACAGGTAATTCATGAGATTAAGGTGCCCTTTATATAATGTCAAGAAGCAGTCAACCTAAAATCTAATCAATGTAAAATAAGCCATAAATTTTAAAAAGTTATGCAAGTACATGAAAAAAAGAATGGCTGAGGCTGTAAAGATGAGTACAAATGGACAATGGTCATCAAGGAGCCTGTAGATGTGTTGGAGGGGACGGATGTGTTAGTGTCTCCCTCACTGTGGTAGTTTATCCCAGAAATTCATACTTCCATGTGCACTGATCATTTGTAGATACTTTACTTAATTACTTACATCTAGGAAATATTGGACTGATGGTTAATAGCACATAATTTAATTAATTGCTTTGTTTTAACTTCAACTATTTTTCCCCCTTGGCATAAAAGTTGCAAAAGTAATTTGATAAATACTTAATTAACTTCCAAGGGGAAAAGTCTGAGAAGAAACTACCCTGCCTATTCCACCACTAGGAAGACTGAAAGAAACGGTTGCTTAGGAGAATGAAATGCAAAATCTGGAGTTTCCTCAGAACTGCTGATTCTGGTCTTTAAAACAAAGTATGCTAGAACTAAAGTTTTAAGATCTAATTATTACTTAATTAAAATTAATTCCATGTATATGTAGCACAAATATATTATATATTAATATTAGTTAAAAGATTAAATTTAAAAATAAATTACCAGGCAAGTTTTGATATTAAGATGATTTGTTAATATTTTTATTATTCTACCCTTGCTTGTCTTCATTAATACATGATATCATTTATTTCTCCCTTTTAAAAAGCCTCTTGCCTTCTTTCTCTCTGTATGTATTCATATTCATAACTGTATTTCCTTCTATGATTACATTTTTCTTAAGAGTTTTTGAAATTTTGCATGTAATTCAGTAAAAGGATGCATCTTTATGAACTAAAATGTTAATAATAATTAAAGTGACATAAGTATGCTATTTAACCATGTAGATTAAATACAATGGAAAATAGTTCTTTTAACTATATCTAAAATTCAGAAAGTAAGATCATACCTGAAAACTAAAATATCATTTTTAGAATTTTTAAAATAAGTATACAACTTATACGGTGTCTTCTAGGTATTATTAAAGAAATAATATTTTATCATATCACATAAATCTTAATCATAACTAACTTTAGGATTTTGAAAAAATTTTAAAAAAGAATTATCTATTGGTAGTTTGTTAAATTTGGTATTCTGAATAACTGCATTACCACATATTCTTTATGAAGTTCTAAATTTCAAAAATCAGAACTAAAGAAAACCAATTATTAAAACACGTTTTCTTTAATTGTTAACAAGGCACTAGGGTGACTAGTAGCACTGAACATCAATTAACATTTTTATATGCTAATGTTTTCTAATTCTTCTATAATTTTGTTTCTTTAAGTTCCAGACAAATAGGAGGTTACTATAACAGCAATTGAAAAAGGACATGCAAGGTATTTAATTTTTTAAATAATATTAACCACAGTTTTCCTAAAAAGGGCGGGGGGAGGGACTTCATTAACAATGCTACACTAGAACAGGAGGAGAAGTTAAGGTTAATAGGAAGCAAGGATTTTTCTTATTTAACAAATGAAAGACATGTCATCCTGGTTCAAACTGTCATTTTTTATTGCACTCCTGTATATCATTTTTGGAAACTTCTAAGATGTCTTTCTTTTCTAACATATTCTGGCTGACTTTCAGCATCTTTTATTTTTATGCTATGTCACGTGACTTTTTGTTAAGAGACACTTCAGGATATTTTTCATAAAGCATGTTCACTTTAGAGCCTCAGGTTTATTTTATTTTTTTACACTAATGCGGCATTATCTTTGCTTTCCTTACAAGAACAAAAATGTCTCCAAGGAGTAAAGCTTCCCAAGGTCATTGGCCTGTGTCTTTCTGACTCCACAACCAGGTATTCATTTTTCTTAGTTTCTTGTCAATGTGCCATGATATCCTTCACATCTGTCTGTGCCTTTGCTTTTATTAGCAGAAAATACAGCTATAGCTTCAGTGTCATGTGTACTATAAAGACAGGATTTTCAAGAGAGTTGACAACTCTCATATTTCCCGAAGTATTCTCAATGTAACACAGAAACAGTTTATTACTGTTAAGGAGTGACTGTCTCTCCAGCTTGAATAATGAAGTTCTCTAGGTCAATATTTTATACAATGATACATTTAAGGAAGCATTGCTCTTCCGCGTGGCACTAAAACAATGGCTGTCATAACACAGATCTATGTATTATCAATCTCACATGCCACCATAATCAATCTAATTCGTGGGGCAGGGGCACTGTAATACATTATTGAGTTAAACCAGGAATCTTCTTCTACCAAAATGTGTATAAAGGAGCATAATAAGATTATTTACAGAGATGAGCTCTATATTGTGGAATAAATTTAACCTTCTGCAAAGAGTGCTCACAGCTGCAGGTGATTTACCTGTGTTACTTAGGAAAGGCCTATCAGGCATGAGAGCCTGGAGCCTGAGCTTCACAAAGCCACTTAGATGGGGTGAGACAGGAGAGAGAGGGGCAGATCTGCATTGAAAAGTCAGGCTCTTGAATCCAATGACTACAACACACACACACACACACACACACACACACACACTCACGTGCACACACACAAAACTCAAACAGTATGAAAAATGTTTTATGAAATCATTAAAAATCAAAATCTTGCCCATCTTTCTTTTGAATATTTCATGACAAGAGACCATTTCTAAGGGAGAAATGTCTCCTTGCTGGTCAGATAACAGAGGGTTTTTAGCATGGAAGACATTCACAAACTTGTCTCAAGAAAGAATTTAGACCATTTCAGTCTAAAGAAGCCAAAGCATACATCTGCATTGATGTGCTTGGCAGCAAAAAAGCAAGTCCCTTTGAAGCTTAAGTTTGTACCAACACCTGTTAAGACTCTGCCTGCCCTCAATTCTATTTTATATCTGGCAGTATCACAAGTGTACTCCAATTGAAGATGATTCCATAGGATAAAGAAAATGTACCTTGGCCTGAGATGCACAATTATTATTTTTTTCTTTCTCATGATTTTCTTCTTCACATATGCTCTGCTCCTGTTGCTTAGGACTTTGGAAAAACTCACTGGAGTAAGTCTTTCCCGCTCAATGGTTGGCCAGTAAAATCATTTCAATGGGAAAATCATTTTGCTTTGGGCTTTGACCTGCATTTTCCATTGAAGCTTTATGCATTATCAAGCTGAATCATTATATCTATATCTATATCTATATCTATATCTATATCTATATCTATATCTATATCTATATATATAATTGGGTCAAAACCAGTAGGAGGAAAGGTTTGATTGGCACCTCTTAACAAAGCACAATAATGCACTCATCATTTCTCATCATTCTTTTCTCATTCTTTTTGCACTGTACCAAGATGGGTGCACCTATAAATATTCTACCCTACGGGTTTTTCTTTAATGTGACAGTGATACATCTCTATCAAGAGATGGAATCCCTATCTTTCCTCTTGAACTTGGGTGCAACTTTGTCACCATCTTAAATAGAATTTGGTGAAAATAGCTCTCTGTGACTTTCATGGTTGTATCATAAAAGATGAAATGACTTATATATGGTTCTCTTTTTTCTGTCTCTCTGTTTGAACCCAGCCATAATGTGAGGAAGGCCACATGGATTAAAGTTTTCCAGGTATAATTATAGCTAAGACCCCAGCCAATAGCCAGGATCAACCAAACATGTGAGTGATGTGCCTTCAGATTATTCCAGCACTCAACTTTCGATGTGTCCAATTAAAACCCAAAATGTCATAAAAGAGACGAGCCATGGTCACTATTTTTGCACACAATTTTAGCACACACAGAAACCATGAGAGATAGTAAGTTGCTTTGGGTGGTTTGTTATCCAGCAATAGATAACTAATATAGTCCACCATGGCTTTTAGTCTCTTATCTCAAAATCAGTAAGGTATTTATTAGAGTCTACAAAATCATATCTGCAAACTGTTAGAGCAGGCTGTATATGCAATGTCTTTCTCCCAACCATGAAATGTTGTCCCCAGCCAAAAACCCTTCTCAGGAGTGATAATCTCAATGTCAAAAGAAACTGACTCTTATTCCTGTATTTTCCCATTGCAATGTCTGCAGAAATCTTAATGAAGTGATTATGTGCTTCAAATATATTGGTTTGGGACCTGAGAAAATAAACGTGTGCCACAGATGGCTCCACGGTGATCTTGTCTATAATAATGCCATGGGCCGAGTGGCCTTGCCCAGAGCATGATATGTAAGTTGCCAGAGCGGAGGCCTGGAGGACTGTGTGAGTTCCTAAGGACATCTTTCTGTCCCACCTGCTCCAGGCACCTGAAGCCTGAATGCAACTGTCATATGTTGTGCAATGTCAAATACACATACCATTCAAATCCAAATCCAAAAGGGGTTCTTTGACTCAAGACTTTTTAGATAACCAAATATCTGAACTGAGGCTAGGAAATGAGAGTGATACTGCTATGTAGTTAATTCTAACATCATTGTATTCAAGATTTACAAATGCCTTAAAGTTACAATTTTCAATTCTTTTAGTGACAGAATTATTTCTTGGAACAGAATCTTCTAATTGTGAGACCCACATAAAAAATTAATAGCTCAGGTCGGAAGTGGGAACCCAAAGCCCCAGCTGCTCTCCCCAGCTCTATTCTCCTCAGACATCCCACCACTGACTTGCTGCAGAAACCCACTGACAGAAGGGGAGCATAGTTAGTAAGCTAATGTTATAATTCTGTAGTTCCTCTTTGATATAAAACTAGTAAAAAAATTACCCTTAGTTTATTATGGCTGGATAATATTGCCTACAGGACCTAGATGAAATTTCTCTTATTGTCTTCAGATTCTGCCCATTTTGTGTATGTGTGTTTTAAACATAGGCATAAACTGAAGACCTCACATGCTAATACAAAGGACCTCATCATCAGTTTCATAGAACTCTGTTTCCTTCTGTAATTTTGCAAAGTACAAAATTTAAAGTCAAAGTTATCTGAACGGCAAAGAATGATATGCTTTTTCCTTCAACAAGCTCTACAAAAATTGCCTGCTGATCATTAATTATTACTGGAGAAAGTATTTGATGCCATGTATATTTTATTGCTCCCAATTCCATGTCCCAGTATTCTGTAGTTTTCCCAAGTTCTATCAATTTAATCTCCTCATATTACCACCTCCTTCTCACTCCTACACAAACTGCTATAATCTAGATAATCATTCATTATCTCAGACCCGGTCTTTTACATCCCAACTTTCTTTTTAAATATTGATGCAAGAATAATTTCTAACATCATTAGTACCCAACCCTGCCCAGATGTTTCCACTAACACCCCCCACCACCACCTCCATTGTATAAATATCTTTGCTTGACTGGTCAAGTTTTTCAGTCTCTGTTTTCTAAGTGAGGTTTCTATTATGGTTCTGCACAAACCCTACACACCAAACAAAACTAATATCACCTAATCCATCTAAAATGATTTAGGAAGCTTAGAGGAACTCATTGCCTAAAGGAAAATAAAAGTAACAGAATGAAGAAGGCCAGGTGAAGAAAACACACATTAGAGTAACAAAATAAAATTAGTAATTTTATTAAATAAAAATACATAGTATGAAGTCTAATGAATTTTTCCTGAGATTCCCCCAAATCAAAATAAAAATGGAAATAGGACAGTTTTGATATTCATAGTATCCCTAAAAATAGACCTGAATAGTATAAATTAAAAATAGACCTGTGTTTAGGGGATTATATATACCCATTTCCTGTTTCACTGCCTTCTAGGAATATGGTGATTATTTCATGGTTAGAATACAAGTAGTTTTAGCAGCTGCAGAAAATGCTATTTATTATATACCCAGCAGTGTATTTATGTTATTAATCTCACCAACCCAGGGGATACATGCAACTTCTATTATCTTTAATAGATAAAGGGGCTTAAACTGAGAAAATTTAGTCCACCTGTCTCAAGAACCCAGAGCTGTGTACTGGTGCTGAAACACCAAGCTAAGCAGTCTGGCTCCAGAGCCAGAATTCTTAACCATTATTCCAAATTAAAAGGTTCTCATGCTGTCCACTGAAACGGTGGACAAGTGAACCATACACCCAGTCCTTCCAGCTCCCCCACAGAGAATGTGGGGGGAGGGAAGATATATGGACTGGTACATGCCTCAGGTATGTGTCCACATTACCTTCTCATTTGCCACTCACTCTTTTGATTCAGGCTCTTGGCCGATTCCTGTGATTCCTGTGTCTGAACATTTTTGCTAAATCTGGTGAACTATTGTGAATTGTTGGGGAGATGGTTTGTGCTGACCTGCTGATGTCACCCTACCTCTATGCTCTACTCTGTTACCTATCTTGATTCCAGTGGTGCCTTGAGCTCTGATAAGAGATGCTCCTACAGGCATCATTAGCCATTACCGACAATCCTGCTCTGGAATTACCTTAGCCTATCTTTCTCCATCTTTCTCCCAAGCCTGCCACGACAGCTGCCTCACCAGATCCCTCAAACATACGTACACCTGTGGAGATCTTGAAAGGTGCAAAGTGGGCTGTTTCCCCTCGCCCTCAATACCCATCCCATATTATCTTTAAGAAAGGATAAAAGTTTTCAAATAAACCTGAATGCTGTCATCTTGAGTTTGGTGATCACACTAAAGACAAAGCCAAATTTTGGTCACCTTTCTATGTGGAAGGAAAAGAAGAAATCACCAATTTTTATAAAACTTATAAATAGGTATTGATTCACAAATGCCTCATTTCCATGCTCTATACCCAAGTCCCTAAGGACACAAAAGTACGGAAGCCCCTGAGATAGTTCCACCCATTCTAGTTTTCAAATCTATGCATTGCAATTTGTTCAGGTTCTGACTTCTTACATGAATTGTAACTAAGCTCCATAATATCTGGCATAGAGCCCTGATACTGCATGTGGACAGGTTTCGTGTTTTAACAGTTTTTGTAGGTTTTCTCCATGTAGATTTAATATGAAAGTGCAGTTAGGAGGCATGCAAGGAGTGGGTACTTAAATTAAGACATGCAGAAAGAAAGCACTATAAAGCATGTATGTTTGTATTAAAGTAATGATACTGCGTAGTGTTATATGTAAGATAATTATCTTGTTGAGAATTTGCTAGGATGCTCAATTTCTGGGTTTAGTGTTAGAAGCTCAACAGTGAAGCTCTGGGGAAGGCTTAATCACTGAAAAAACAACACCACTGAACTAACATCCTCTTCCCATCTTTAGTTTTATAGGTGTGTTTCCACAAAAGGATGTAGTAATTGCTTTTGAGGAAAGGTTATTTTCACTTGGAAAAGCTATATTAAAATGAGAATTGTACTTAATGAAAATGTAATGAGAGTGCGGTAATAAAAATATACTAAAAGGAAAAATGAGTACTAAATATTATAAAATGTGACTGATGATAACCACTAAACATTCTCTGACAAGTACTTCTAAACAGTTACTATTCCCCGAGATATCCAATATAAATTAATATATTTCATATAAAGTATATATAAAATAAAATATCTAGAAATATATAAAGAAATCAAACTTTAATTCAGAGACCTCATTAAGAACATAATATTGTAATATAATAAACACTGTTAAATGTCATTATCAAAAAGTTTCAGGTATATCAGTCAGGCTATGCTAGCTGGTGTATGCTGTAGTTAAAACATCTCCAAGTCACAGTGGCAGATCATAGAAAGTTTATAAATTCCACTGTGGGTCCAGGCAGCTCTCTCCCAGCTGCATCTGGCATTCCAGGCTGCTCTAAACTAATGGCATCTCCTCTAACAACAGACACTTTCACAATTACCTCAGCCAAACATGGAGAATGGCCCAAATCACATCATATCACATAAAATTGCATTGGCTAAAGCAAACCACATGACCACAAATAACTCGCAGAAGGTAGAGAAGTACAATTATTTTGGTCTAGAAAGATAGTGAATAGTCATCACGTCAACTGGATTTCCATAACTGACGACCAATGCACTTAATTAGCAAAGTCAAGTTGTAATCAGGTCACTTTGAGGATGTATGATGAGAACAAGGGTGGATAGATGATTTTCCTCTCTTATGCCATCAAGTAATTATGTTTATGCTAGTATACAGGAAACATTCCAAATACTAATATAATATCTGAGTTTATAAACATCTAAAAAATGTTAAATGAAAAAGGTTTGCCAATCAAAATATATTACCTGAGAACCCATAAGGAAATCAGCAATGCTTGGAACACGAACAAAGCCAAAATATAAACTATTATCACATATAAGTAAAAAGGTAGGCACATCCTACATAATAAAGAGCTAATATGCTAATTAGACCAAATAGCCAAACGACTGTCCGGACAACATTCCGGACAACCATCCGGACACCTCCTGGACAAAGCCGGGGCTGCGAGGGCTGGCCGAGGCTGCAAGGGGCTGCGAGGGCCGGCAGAAGCAGCTGGGGCTGCAAGGGCTGAGACCCTTGCACAAATTTCATGCATCGGGCCTCTAGTATTATATAGTGAATAAAAAATGAGTGACCAAGAAATGAAAAAAATCAAACTATTTAAATCCTTCATTTTAACAAAATGTTATATAATTAAAAGAAACTCCCACAAAAGTGTGCCAAATAAAGTTTAAAAAGTTGAATTGCACCCTGGCTGGTGTGGCTCAGTTGGTTGGAGCATCATTCTAAACACTGATAGGTTGTGGGTTCCATTCCCAGTCAGGGCACATATCTGGGTTGTGGGATTAATCTCCAGTTGGATGCATAGGGAAGGCAACTGATCTATTTTTCTCTCTCAGGTTGATGTTTCTCTCTCTACTTCTTCCTTTCTTTCTTTCTAAAATCAATTAAAAGAACATATCCTCAGGTGAGGATTAAAAAAAAACAAGTTGAATTACATAACATGCAGAGTTGCTTAATATCAAGGTTATTGAAATGAGTCAGCACAGCTAACTAGCCCAGAGTTTGCAGGGTAAACTTGTGCCCTCTATGTCTGTTCTGATCCAGCTACAACATTGTGGTACCTTGAAGTTGTCAATTTTAATTTAAATATTCATGGGGGTGGATCAAGTATGTGGCTCTGTGATTTCTAGCACAGTGGCCATCATTTAAGTACATCTACGGACAGTAGATGAACATTTAAAAAAAATTTTTTTAGTTACAATTGACATTCAATATTTTTTACATTAGTTTCAGACAGATAAAGACAAAAGTCATATGATTTCATTTCTATGCAACATCTAAAGAACAAAATAAAGAACAAACAAAACAGAAACAGATTCAAAGATACACAGAAGTAGATGGACATTTTCTAGGGACATGGAGTTTTGGTCAAGAGAACACTAGGTGCTTCCCCCCCTTCAGCTGCCTTCTGTATCCCCATCTGGCCTCATTTTCCATGTACTCCTTTTCCACATCCAACAGTTAAAAAATGTAGCCTACTCTGATTTAGAAACAGGGCTGTGTGGATAATACAAGCCTGAAGAAAAATCACATAATATCTATCTAAATTTCCAATGTTGCTGGGTTGGCTGTACTTTTTAAAAATCTAAGCAACTCTGAAAGTTATAAAGTAAAAGAAAAATGGCCTCTCTCTTGCCCGGCCAGTGTAGCTCAGTGATTGAATGTTAACCTATGAACCAGGAGGTCATAGTTTGATTCCTGGTCAGGGCACATGCCCAGGTTTTGAGCTATATCCCGAGTAGGGGGCATGCAGGAAGCAGCCAATCCATGATTCTCTCTCATCATTGACATTTCTATCTCTCTCTCCTTCTTCCTTCCTCTCTGAAATTAATAAAAAAAATGTATATATATATATATACACACTCTTATTTCATTCCCCAGACAAAACACTCCATTCTAGAAACTCAGATATTGGGCATAGAGGTTTTCAATGTGTCATTCAAAGTCATAATGGTTTTTAACAAATGTATTAGGAGAACAATAGAGAAACTGTTACCTTTGTGTATGTAGTATAGTACTAAAGAAGGTAGATATTTTGCTATAATTTTTGCAGCTATAAAATATAAAAACTAGCAAATAAGCACAGAATAAAAGTAACATTTGAAAAATGTGGTATTAAAATTAGTGATAATCACCGTCTATTCAGAATGAAACTACCTTAATAAAATACATTTGGATTTCCACTTTATGTTGTGAAATAAACAATTGTCAAATATTTATCATACTTTGAATTTTAATATATTTTAACCTGACGAAGGTTTTGCTACTAAATCTCACTATAATGCTATCAACTTACTCAATGGGACTTAATCATTAATAATTTTTAATACTCAAAGTTGGACCACAGCCATTGGAGTTTCCAGAGAATTAGTCCCAATAGCTCAACCAGTGACACTATAACTAGCTTTAAACAATTACTGCAGTTTTAGAAACCACAGGCATTTTATTTGATTTTTCTCCTAGCTAATTAATTTAGTTCTAATAGTTTGTCCTGGCCTTTGTTCAAAAGACCTAATTCAGTAACTTAGTATTAAAACTTAATTCCTCTTTTCTTGTCCACTCTGCATTATTGATTCTATATTGCAAAAAGATTAATCCCACAACCCAAATACAGTCATGTCATTTCACCACTAAAATGATTTCATTGGTCACCCTTCATGGAGAGAATGAGATCCATTTTGCTCATCATTATCTAGAATGTGCCCTTTGCCTCCTCACCAACTTCATCTAGTTCCACTCTCCCATCTGTTCTCTAGGCTCTAGCCACACTGATAAGTTTTCAGAGAAAATATATGGGAAACACCAACATACTCTACTGCATTGAAGAGATATTTTCTAAATAGTACTCCTGTGACTAGATATAGCTCTTGTCACTTCAAAAGCTACATATCTTATTCTTCACTGTTTACTACTTGAAGAATCAGCAGCAACTTAATACTATGCATTACAGCGTCATATATTTCACTCATTTTTATGGTTATTTCTGGAGGCATTTGCCATAATGTTTAAGTGTAAAAGGTTTCAGTTTCTGTCCTAAAGCTTAAACTGTAAGTGTATGTATGCATCCGTCTAATATCAAGACAGAATTCCAATTTTTTTCATTTCTGGGATTATATGCTTTTAAAATTTAGAGTTCACAGATATAAGGCTCTATAGTTAGAATTAATTTGAGCTGTATGAAACTAGAAGTCTATACCATAATTTTGTGATTATTCATATATATTACCCTTAATTATTTAAACCAATTTACCTGCTAAATCTATATCCTTTTAATAATGTGCTTTATACTAAAAAAAGCTATAACCCAGAAAGATTCTTAGCTATTACTCTGGCTTCTCCTCAGGGCCTCGAGAGATTTAATGTGTCAGTCTAGCTCTTGTAAATGCCCTAGCTACAGCTCTTTTTATTATGTTCTCATATCATCTTCTCATGTCAAGGGTCTTCACTCACTTCGAGCATACTTTTGGGCTTAGGCGGAGACTCTACAGACTCAGCATATTTCTGAATTGTGTCTTTGAGACCTATTACTGGGAGACACTTGAATAACTGACACAAAACAGCTATTAGATGACACACAAAGGATTCAATGAACTGGTTTGATATCCACTCTAGAAAATTTTAAAAATCAGAATTCAAACTCTACTTGTAAGTAACTGAATTAGAGAGATATATGTTCTTCTTTTTAGTGCTTATGCTATTTTATATCTTTGTTTGATTTCAAGAGATCTTGATAAAACCAGAGTTGTACCATTTCTAATAAGATTCAAATCTATTTATGACATAAATAGGAAGGAATTCTTTAAAAGCAAAAGAGCAAACCACTGTCTGGGAGAAATATTTTCCATTACTTATATCAGACAAGATGATGTGTATCTAGACCTGCACTGTATGTTTTGCTATTAGCCATCTGTCTATTAAAATTAATCTAAATGAAATTAAAAATTCAGTTTCTTTGTCATATTATGCTCATCTCAAATGCTCAATGGTCATATGCAGCAAATGGCTGTCAAATTGGACAACATGCAAAAGTCTATGATACATAACTCATTAATATACTATAAATACTTACTAAAAAACAAACTGAGAACCCAAATTTCTAATCAATCCTATCTAATAAAAGAGTAATATGCAAATTGACCATCACTCCAACACACAAGATGGCCCCTCCATGTGGACACAAGATGGCCAGCAGGGGAGGGCAGTGGGGAGACCAGGCCTGCAGAGGAGGGCAGTTAGGGGCAACCAGACAAGCAGGGGAGGGCAATTAGGGGCAGTCAGGCCAGCAGGGGAGCAGTTAGGTATCAATCAGGCTGGCAGGGGAGTAGTTAGGGGGTGATTAGGCTGGCAGGCAGAAGCGGTTAGGGGCAATCAGGCAGGCAGGTAGGCGAGTGGTTGGGAGCCAGCAGTCCCAAATTGTGAGAGAGATGTCCCTGGGATCGACCTAAACGGGCAGTCGGACATCCTATGAGGGATCCCAGATTGGAGAGGGTGCAGGCTGGGCTGAGGGACACACACACCCCCATGCATGAATTTCGTGCACTGGGCCTCTAGTAGAAGAATAAATAAACACATAATGGCAATCTGCATAATAAAAGTCTAAGCGGGGATACCGAAGATGGTGGCTGGCAGGACGGAAGTGAGGGATAGGAAGTGAGTGAGGGGATGAAAGGAGAGTGTGTGGATGTGTGTGGTGTGTGTGTGAGTGAGTGAGGGACAGCTAAATCCCGCAGGAGCAGCAGAGGCTGGCAGACCAAGCTCTCTTGGACAGGAAGAGACTACCACCACTGCGGGCACTCCCCGGACTGCAGGACTCGGGCACAGAGCCTACATCATTGTGAAGGGGAGAGCGGCCTCTTCTAGAAACTCATCAGCACCACCACCCAGACAGGCCTTGGACACTGCCCGTGACCCAGCAGCCACTCCAGCCAAAATCCTGCTGCCCCACCCACAGACCCATGGACCCTGGGACCTCCACCTCCAAAGGTGCAATACTCCCACAGCAGTAAGTGCAACTTTCCCCCTCCCCAGCAGCAGAACTCTGGACACTACATTCGCGCGTTTCCAACATTCGCGTGTTTCCAACATTCTCGCGTTTCCAGCACGCAGACTTCCAAGGCACACCACTCCATAGGCAGCTCTTGGATGCTGCTGTGAACCCCTGCTGGGTGTGATTTTGAACAGTCAAGGGCGTGCTGCCCCACAGTAGAAATTTTGAATTCCCTCTCCCTGAATAACTTCCCACAGCTACGCATCTTTAGCTCCAGGGCCCCTCAGAGTGTGTCAGAGCACTGTGTCAGCAAACTCACTGCCACAGTCGTGCATTTCCAAGGAGCAGGCACCCAGAGCCCATCTATCCACAGAGCGCTTGTGGGAGCCGCTGTGAGCCCCTGCTAGGTGCGATCTTGGACAAACAGGGACGCACTCCCCCCGACAGTAGAAATTCTGAATTCACTCACCCTGGATACCTGCTCACAGACACCTCAATTAGGTGGCTTCAGAGTGCTTCAGTAAGCCAAGCTGGCAAACGCACCGCTGGTGCCCCTGTGAGCTGCCACTGGGAGCGCACACCTATCCACCACAGGTGCAGCAGCAAAAACTGAGTCTGCCCACCCCACAGCTGCAGAACTCTGGACACTACAGTTGCACGCTCTTCCAGTGCCACTGTGATCCCTGCTGGGCAAGTGTGACTTCAACCAAGGTCATAAGACAGCAAAAATTGGGACACCCCCTCCACGGCTGCTGCTGACTTCTAGACACCACAGTTGTGCCTTTCCAGCTCACAGGCCTACATCAAGAGAACCCAAATAGCTCAAGTAGGGAGCTACACTACATTACCAAGCCCAGGAGACCTGAGAGATCACACCAGTAGCACCATCTCCAAAAGAACCTGGGTAGCAAAGCAATCAGATCTACAATCCTAAATGACTCACTAGATCAGATGGAATTAATTGACAACTTCAGAACATTTCACCCCAAAGCCACACAATATACATTCTTCTCAAGTGCACATGGGTCATTTTCAAAGATAGACCATATATTGGCTCACAGGCAAAGTCTCTTCAAATTCAAGAAGATAGAAATCAAATCAAGCATCTTCTCAGATCACAATGGCATAAAACTAGAAATGAACTACAATAAAAACAATGAAAAAAATCAAACACTTGGAGGCTATTAAACAATGATTGGGTTACCAAAGAGATCAAAGAAGAAATAAAAAGCATCCTGGAAACAAATGACAATGAAAACACAACAATCCAAAATCTATGGGACACAATGAAAGCAGTTCTGAGAGGGAAGTTCATAGCTCTACAGGCCTACCTCAAAAAACAAGAAAAACTAATTAATAAATTATCTAACCTTGCAACTTAAAGAATTAGAAAGAGAGCAACAAGAAAAGCCCAGCGTAAGCAGAAGGAAGGAAATAATAAAGATCAGAGCAGAAATAAATGACATAGAGACAAAAAAAAAACACAATATAAAAGATCAATGAAACCAAGAGCTGGTTCTTTGAAAGGATAAATGAGATCGATGAACCTCTCGCCAGGCTCACCTAGAAACAAAGAGAGAGGACCCAAATAAACAAAATCAGAAATGAAAGAGGTGAAGTAACAACGGACCCTACTGATATACAAAGGATTGTAGAAAAAAAATACTACCATAGACAAGAATAAACTCAAAATGGATAAAGGACTTAAACCTAAGATGGGAAACCATAAAAATATTAGAGGAATCCACAGGCAGCAAGATCTCAGATATATGCTGAAGCAATATCTTCACCAACATAGCTCCTAGGGCAATGGAAACTAAAGGGAAAATAAACAAATGGGACTACATCAAAATAAAAAGCTTCTGCACAGCAAAAGTAACCATCAACAAAACAACAAGAAAACCCACTGCATGGGAGAACATATTTGCCAATGATATCCCCGATAAGGGTTTAATCTCCAACATTTACAGGGAACTCATGCAACTTAACAAAAGGAAGACAAACAACCCAATCAAAAAATGGGCAATGGATCTAAATAGATACTTTTCGAAAGAAGACATAAGGAAGGCCAATAGACATATGAAAACATGTTCAAAGTCACTAATCATCCGAGAGATGCAAATCAAAACGACAATGAGGTACCATCTCACACCTGCCAGAATGGCTATCATCAACAATCAACAACAGACAAATGCTGGCGAGGCTGCAGAGAAAAAAGGAACACTCGTGCACTGCTGGTGGGAATGCAGACTAGTGCAGCCACTGTGGAGAACAGTAGAGAGGGATTGCCTGGAACAGGGTAGGACTTCAACAGCCACCATGCATGCACATATGTAGTCAATTCATAAGAGAAGGCAATCACCTTCATTAAATATCAAAGAATTGCAAATTAATGACTAAAGCAATACCAGTATGTACTAACCCAAATGGCTAAAATAAAAAATGCAGTTACTAATGTTGATGAAGTTAAGAGTAACTGGAACATGCATACACTGCTTGTGGGATTATAAATTGATTCAACCATTTTGAAAAACAGTTTAGCAGTATCAGATAAAGTTGAACATGTGCATATGTTATGAACTGGCAATTCCACCTCTAGATATTTATCCCAGAGAAATTCACACATCTGTTTGCCAAGAGACACATAAGGAATGTTCATAGCCGCACTATTTATAATACAGTAACCCCTTCGTATTCATGGGGGAGTTGGTGTTCAAATCCCTTATATAAAATGTCATAGTATTTGCATATAACCTCACACCTCCTCCCATATACTTTAAATCATCTCTAAGATATTTATAATACTTCAAACACTGTAAATATATGTACATATTCAGTACAAATGCAAGCAGCGTAGGCCTAACTATATAATACACAACAGAAACAAACTTTTTTTTTTCAATATTTTTATTGTGGTTGGTTGAATCCCAGAATGTGGAAGCTGTGGATATAGAGAACCAACTGTAACTCTAAACTGGAAACAACCTAAATGCCCCATAACAATACAGGGAGAAGATAATATAATGTTGGTACAATTAATTGCTATACTACATGCATAAAAGTGTTTGAATCATACAAAATAATGTCAAGTAAAATAACCTAGGAAGAAAAGTAGTACATAATCTATGACGCCATTCTATAAAGTTTAAGAATAAATAAAATTGGTCTATGGTGTTAGGATAAATTATCTTTTTTTGAGGGCAGTAAAAACAGAAAGTGGGGCGAGGGAGCCTCTAAGGTACTCATAAAGTTAGTTTAAGATCTAAGTGCTGCTTAACAAGTTGGTTCACTTTAACAAATCTCATCGCTTCTTTCTATATAATTCTAATATGTGCCATTTTCTCTACTTGCTTTATACTTAAAATGTCTATTAAAAAATCAAATAACTTTTGTTCATCAAAAAATACCATTAAGAAAATAAAAAAGACAGAATGAGAGACTATATTTGCACTGCATATTGTTGGAAGTTTCCTATGAGTTACTAAATGGCCCCTTAAACATGCACCATCTCAGATAACCTTCACAGCAACTGTATGATTGACCTCATTTTACTGAAGAGGAGAATGAGGCTTGGAGGTCTTGAGTGACTTTTCTCAGGTCACAAAGACAGGCTGATTTCAAACCCATGTTCATATGCTTTTAGGTCATGCAGTAAACTGCTATAGGATTTGGCAAGTCATTCTCAAGCCATAATTATGTATCGCTTTTCCAAAGTTGTATAATATATAAAGAATTAAAATTAATTTTAATGTACATATTTACTTATCGGTAATATACTTCTTGTAGTACAGAAGCAATATGGTATAACCGAGAGCACAAGCTTTGGAGTCACATGGAATCCTGGACCTTGAACTTAATGTAACTTAAATCATAGAATATTTAAGTCATAGTGATAATGACCATGTCCAGGATTTGTTCCATTTTTAATATTTTAACCCTCCCCCCCCCAAAAAAAAAAAATTCTGGTGACTAATACAATGAAGAGAACTATGTTCAAAATAATGTTAACCTTGAATTTAATTTTTATAACCAGACCAGCTTCAATAGCAACCAATGAAAGGGAACCATCTTTTGTAGTCATGCTTAACAATTTTGACTAGTTTAAATAACTTTTCAAGATAGTTCTTAAATATAAAAATGTATATTTTTAATTGTACTCAGAGTCACTAGATAAAAAATGTCTTCCCTCACATTGTGTGGCTTGAATCATGTACTCCCAGATTCATATGTTAAAGTCCTAACCACCAATACTTCAGAGTGTGGCCTTGTTTGGAAATGTGTCATTACAGGTATAATTAGTTAAGATGAGGTCATACTAGAATAGGGTGGGCCCTTAATCCAACATAGCTGGTATCCTTGTAGGAAATTTGGACATAGAGGCATGCACACAGGGAGAATATCATGTGAAGACTGGAGTTATGCTGAAGGCACTACTGAAACTAGGAGAAAGATCGGGAACAGACCTTTGCCTGGCACCACCTTCAGAGGGAGCATGGCCCTTCTGACACCTTGCTTTCGGACTTTTGTCCTCCAGAACTATGATACAGTACATTTTTATTGTTTGAGCTGCTCAGTTTTAGATACTATATTGTAACAGCCCTAGCAAACTAATATACTTACTAGAGGCCCAGTGCATGAAATTCATGCACAGGTAGCATCCCTAGGCCCAGCCAGCGATCAGGGAAGATCTGTGGGGAAACTGGCGGGGCGATTGGAGGACACCTGCTGGCACTCGCCTTGTCTGGCCTAGGGCCTGCGGGGGGAAGGGAAAGCTCCTGCATTGAGCGTCTGCCCCCTGGTGGTCAGTGCACGTCATAGTGACCAGTCGTTCCACCAGTCATTCTGCCGTTTGGTCAATTTGCATATTAGGCTTTTATTATATAGTATTATTAAGACCATTAGTAAAATTAGGTAACACAGATTATCTGAAACGGAAGGTAATACAAATCATTTCTCTTTCTGCACTTCTCCAAATCTAGCTGTATATGCAAGACTCAGTACAGCACTACTACTATTCAGACTATCTTTGGGAATGCTTCTCGCTGTTTGGGACATATAATTCCTACATTGCTAGGCAGGCAATATTTATTTTTTTAATGAAGTTCCTAATATAAAAGAAGAAAACAACAAAAGAGTTTGACATAGATAGAATAAAGACCTATTCTGTTAGCACCCTCATAAACATTGTCCAGAGAAAGGATATCCTGACAGCAGATGTGAACTTACCTCTAAAAAGATGGGGTGGCTCAGAATGACATAGTCTAGTGTCAAATAAACCCTTGTTCTACGAAACAAAACCAGTCTACTAAAGAATATCCTGATTATAATTTTGCTGACACAGCCTATAAAGAGACTACACCATCTAGAAATAAATGTTTCTAAGCATCATCAACACTGTGTTTAAAAAATTAGAATTTTAAGGTATAATAATAAGCAGTACCCGATAGTCTTCCTGAGGCCCATCAACAGTGACCGATGAAGAGTGCTAATGACGGCGCCAGTAACATTATAATGATGAAGCAAAAACTGAAGGTGTACCATGTGCCAGACACTATATTAAGAATGTTAAGACTTTATATTCACTTTCTTATTTAACCTACCCACACACCATGCCTGTAAGATAGGTCCTATTAATATTTCCATTTTACTGGTGGGCAAATTAAGCTTCAAAGCAGTTAGGCCACTGGTTCGGGATCCCTAGTAAGGAGCAAAGCACAGAGGCAATTACAGGGTCTGTCTGGCTTTGGAGCCATGCCCTCAGGCTTCCCTTCACTCCTCCGAGAGCAATGCTACTACAGGAATGACCTCTTGACCTTAATGACCAATATTTTTTTTATTTTTTAGACTTCCACAACTAGAGTATATGAGGGAAAGGAGTTATGGTAGAAATTTGGGATCTTGTGAGCCAATAAGCTTGCAGTCTAAAGCAACTACATTATAGTGTTATGGATAGGCGTTTTAGCCAAGAGATAGAGAATCAAAGGGGACAAGACATTGGCAAATCTTTTGTTATGCGTTCCTGTTACAGAACAGTAAAAGCCAGTGACTGCCTCTCCTGGCTGGTAGTTACTTTCTGTAACTGAAGCACTTTAGTCTTCACGGATGTCAGTCTTCACAAGCATCAATTCAGCTTAAAAGAAGAGTTTGGCAGCCTCATCCGTCTCCTGAGACATTGTATCATGACTTGCTACAGAAGCACTTTGCATTTAAAATGATCAGAAACATTATTCTTTGAATAGAAGAGTTAAAAGCTTTAAACTCTAGGCTAAGGCAACCAACTTAAGGCAGTGAACGTCGAAATATAGTAGCACTACCATATGCGATATTGACGGATGATCCTCTGAATCAAAATATTTTGCCAACCAATGTATTATATAAAATCCTATTTTGAGAATCTACTAATAAATACTTATCAAAGTACGGAAAATAAATAAATTCATGCGATTAGGCTTCTGTTTTCAACTTCATTGGATGCGATCATTTGAGGCAGCTATAACTTTACCATACATTTTTTTAAAAATATTTTTATATTCATTGTTCTAATACTACCTAAACAGCAGCATTGAAAGAAATAATTACAGATAAAACTGCATATTCTCATGCAACATTTTATAACTAATATATCTCTGGAGAGAAGAGACAAAATCCTAAAAGAAAAAGAAATACTGTTACATCTATTTTATACTAGAGTAGAGACTAGAAGAATAAAATGTCAAGAGCTACTTCTCTAGGTTCAAGACAGAACCTGATTTTTTTTCTTTATTGAATTTACTGGGGTGACATTTGTTAATAAAATTATATAGGTTTCAGGTGTATAATGCTATAATACATCATCTGTATATTGTACTCTGTGTTCACCACCACAAGTGAAGTCGCCTTCCATCACCACTTATTCTCCCTTTCCCCTCTCTACCTTCCCCCATCTCCTTTCCCTCTGCTAATCAGCATACTGTTGTTTGTGTCTATGAGTTTTGTTTTGTTTTTGGTGCTTTTTTTTTTTTACTTAATCCCTTCACCTTTTTCACCCAGCCCCCAATCTCTCTCCCCTCTGATAGCTGTTGGTCTGTTCTCTGTATCTATGCATCTATTTCTATTTTGCTTGTTTATTTTAAATTCACAGTGTTATACTTTGCACTGAATTAAGAAAATGTCATTATAATGTAGCAAATTATATTAATGATATGTCAGTTTGATCTTATATCTGATATTCCAAGAGGTGCAGTGTTTCATAAATATTATTTAACATAAGTGATATTTTCTCACCAGTAGATTCAAATATGTACCCACTCAAAAAAACTCAGCAGCAGCAGCAGCAGCAACAGATATACATAAAATAAATGAAAAAGTGAGGATATGCTAGATCCTCTTCAGGAAATTAAGAATCCATTTGGAAATTAGGCATGTGTATAGAACAGAAAAATAAAATAAGCAAGTTATATATATATATATATATATATATATATATATATATATATATATGCAATAAACTAAATCCAAGAGGTAAAATGATAATTAGGATAAGTACTATTGTATAAGCCAAGGTAATAAAGTATTTAGGAAGATAGAGAGGATAGAGTCATGGATCTCTGCTCAGGAACACATGGTTTCAATTCTGGCTCCATTAGATATCAGCTGTGTAACTTTAAAGAAGTTTGTGGATTCTATAATTTTTTATATGTCATATAGCTTACATATACTATGCAATATCAATTTATTCACTTATTTTTTTAAATATATTTTATTGATTTTTTACAGAGAGGAAGGGAGAGAGATAGAGAGTTAGAAACATCGATGAGAGAGAAACATCGATCAGCTGCCTCCTGCACATCTCCCACTGGGGATGTGCCTGCAACCCAGGTACATGCCCTTGACCGGAATCGAACCTGGGACCCTTCAGTGCGCAGGCCGACGCTCTATCCACTGAGCCAAACCGGTTTCGGCTATTATTTATTTTTTTAATCCTCACCCAAGGACATGCTTAGGGGTGGGGGGCAAGAGGAAGGAAGGAAGGAAGGAAGGAAGGAAGGAAGGAAGGAAGGAAGGAAGGAAGGAAGACATCAATGTGAGAAACATTCATCGGTTGCCTCCTGCACACACCCCAACCTGGGATCAAACCCATAACCCAGGTATGTGCCCTGACCAGGATTTGAACCAGCAACCTATTAGTGCACAGGATGAGCTCAACCACTGAGCCACTCTGGCCAGGCTGTAATATTAATTTTAAAGTCTTATTGAGATGAAGAAAAGGTGACCATATTTTATTTTTTAAAATTACACTGAAGATGTTTACTTAATAAAACATGTCTCAGAAGAAAGTGATGATCACTGTATAAGATTATAATTAAAAGGTTGACACTATACAATTCTTCCTTTGACACTGATGCAAAGAAAGATACAGAAATATTTTGAAATATATAAATACAATTGCATTATGGTAAAAGAAAAGCGTTGTATTATCTCAACTTTATCAGGATTATGGAAAACAAGATCATAATCTAAATGTAAAGGTGTAGTAGTTAGGATACCTTTGGCTATTATATAGAACAAACATCTCCAACATCTAAGTGGCTTACGACTACAAAGTTTCCTTCCTTGTTCATGAAAATGTGATCTGCTGACACTCCATGACAACTAGCTTCCATGCTTCTTCCATGACAATTCAGGCTGATGAAATTATACTACATTGTAGCTTCATGATTTGGATCATAAGGTCTCCTGGCCAAAAAAAGGAAGGGGGGTAGACTACTGGATATTCATCCCTGAGAGTAACTCAGAATCCATTTCTACTCAAAACCGCCTGGCCCTCCCCATGTAACAGAAAGGAGGTGGAGGAGTTAAATCATTCTTGTGAGAGAGAGAAGAATCAGATTAACTGAATATGAACTGGCCTAGAAGTCCACCAGAGAGTATGAGGAAGTGGGGTTTTAAATTTGGAAAGTGGGGAGCATGGTTAACACAGTCTCTGGGAAATTTGAGTCATGAAAAGTTAAGCAAAAGCATGGCCAAGTAGCACTGAAAGTCCAATTAGAGATCCTGAATATATGATAGTTTCAGTCTTTATACAATTTTGATTTTTGGAATGTACAACAAAAAAGACTATGAATTGACATAGTCGAGAGTCAAGGGGGAGAAAATTACATTGCAATCAGAGAGAGAATTTAAATAACTTTCTTAAAATACATCAATACTGGGCTAAGAGCCTGGGCCAAATACATTCCAGTGGTAACTGCAGCTGCTGGGGCCTAGACACACAAGTAGGTAAATTACAATAAAGCAGTAAGAGCCATTTTCAGTATCAGCATCTTAACTGACCAAAGGTCAAAAGCACCTCTGAACTCTTAAATTTGGAAATAAAATTGTTCCATTAGATGAATGGACAGTGCTAGAGAAGCTGCGTGTTCATTGCCTCCTCATCTGAGCCTAACAATGACCTTTTTCTAAAACTGCCTCTTTTAAGTAATGCCTTACTTTTTGCATGTCGGGATGCCTCAAATCTCACTGCTGAAGCTCTTTGTATTGGGGATGAATGTATGGTACTATTTCAAAAGCCACTGAAAAGGAAGAGTTCACACTTCAACTTGATGTTCATATGAACAGAGTATTATGTCAGAAAAATGCATCTTCTAAATTAATTAAAATAACAGCACATCTAGAATTATTTTTTGCTATCCGTATGTTGGCCTGTAATGTGCAATAAATAACATCACAACAATAATCATGTAAGAAAGGGAGAAAAAAAAGAAAAACTCAAATCTCTATAGCCTCATAGTCATGAGGAAACTAGGAAATAGTAATTAGTATCATGATGGGCTATCTTGCCTCGATTTTATTTACAGGAACGGCATCGATATATTTACCTGAACTATGATCTTACATTTAATCGTGTAAAACCATTTATAATGTTTCAGTTAATTGTTATTTCCATTTACTGGTGAATAAATAGGAAAGAGTACTCAGTAAAAATACTGACACAAGTTCAGTTATATTTTTAGATAAAAAATACTCACAATTACATTAAATAAGAAGATGTAAAGTACTTTAGAAAAGTAGTAGTGTCAAGATCACAAATATATCACTGAAAACGTATACTTTGACTTTATAAGTCAGAAGCATTTAATCTTGAGTTCATAAACTTTGATTTTGGGTCCCTACCTACTTAAAACTTCCCTAAGAGATGATGTCTCATCAATATCCATCACACCATTTAAGCAGCTATGTCTATTTTTAATATGTTAAGTGTTTAGTATCTAGTTTTACTACTAGATATTTGATGATTTAAGCCAAATTCTATGTCATTAGTGTCTCTGTTTGTGAGTCTCTCTGCTTGACCCTTAAAATGGCCCCAGTCTGCTCAATATTTGTAATAATAAAAGCCTTCAGGTCATATGTTTAAAATATTATATTTATGATAGTAAACCTATAAGCTAACAAAATTATCATATGAATTTTTCATTATTTGAAATTGAAATGAAAATCAATTCCTTATGATTTAATGGTTAGAAAAATATACTGAAAAATCCACAACTTTCTCTTCAACATTTGACTAAAAAGTCATTAGTGAATGGTTGCTCCAAAGGGCAAGGTGTGCCTTCCTCTCTTGCCCGTTTTCTTGTGTGGACTGAATATGTACGTGTTTTCTTGACCTCTCTTGCAGCTATTAAATACTTGATACTAAATAAATGTTGGCTTAATAAATAATCACATTCATTAAGCAATTCTGCTAGATATCTTTCCATATATTACTAACTAAAAGGCAATTTTAATCATGAAATCTATACAGAAAAACATTACATTTTATATTTTAGTGTACTCTCACAATACAGTGCATTCTTTTTGTTCCTATCATAAGTTATACTTCATAAACTCTGGCTTTGTATTACACTATGTAAACTTTTCTTTTAAATCAAATACTTAATCTTGCTTTTCTTTAATGTATATTGAATTATTATTGTAAACCTTTTGAGCTTTTAAAATATGTTTTATTGTCTAGCATATTGAACACATGATAGAATATATTTAATAAAAATGAATAAATGAATTTAGTTATGTGCTCATTTGTATTAGTTGCAAATTAAAAACAGCACTGGTGAATTCTGAACAGATATGCTAAAGAGGGAGCAATGCAAATGTCACATATCCTTTGCAGGGCACGGAGTAATCCTTGAACATGTAAGGCTCACAAGTAATTTGTTAAATATATCCTATTGGGTAATCTAATATTTTCAGGTGATTTGTACAAACACATGTATTGTCAACAACATAATCCCCTTTCATTATTTGGGAAGTTAGTTGATTTCAAATTTTAATACAATATATTTTGCTCTTTTATATCCATTATTAAATAAAAGTGACAGATAAATAAAATTTCATTAGAAAAGGCATTTATCTTAAATAAATGAAACTAAATAATTTTATAAATGTTTCCAATGACTTTGGTTATCTAGAAATTTCATTTTCCATTCCATAAAAATAATGAAGACATTTGAAGGAGAAAATTCATATTTTGAGGAAATATGTGCAATGTAAGCCTTAGCTATAACCACTGGGCATAGGAGGGTGATAGTGGTGTAGTTCATAAGAGTGTATCTTTGCAAATTCGTCAGCCTATAGGAGCACCAATGTCATATTAGTCTCTTGGGTACCTTCAGTTAAGAGATCATTCATGCTGGAAGGCCACATAAGCCTTAGCTTCATTTTGAACTTTAGATTCCTTCAGGTGAAAATCCCACACATTTTTATGCTTCTTTGTTTATTTACAGTCACTGAGGCTGCTTGAGATTAACTCCCTGAGAACTGTCCAAACTATAATATTTAAGAAAATGTATTCCCCCTATACACACAGATACACACATACACACACTAACTAGAGATCATATCCCAGACACACTTGGGGATTTTTTTAGCATATTTTTATGATGTAAGTAAGTAATTTTCTCTTATTTGCATCTATATGACATCAGAAAATTATAAATATGATAAGAGCTATGTTTAGATTCTTTAAACATACAGCAAGATCATTTGGGGACTCAATGTTTATACACTGATACATACTGATAATATTTACTGTAAACAGCATAATTTATCTTGGCTAAAACCACACATATATAATAGAGTTACATGTAACACATGTAAAATGCAGACCATTAAGAGTAAATAGCTCTAGGCCTGGTCTAAGTCAGTATTACATTCACATATCTTAGCTTTCCTTTTTTCCAAAATCAATATCTGCAAATAATAAATGAGATCCCAGAGGGTTGAGTTAAGCTCCAACCACCACAGAGCAACTCTGCAATTGGTCATTGACTTAATAATGTAGGTGAGTGCCACACTATAGAACATCTTTAGCACACTATAATAGAAAATTAATAGCTTTCAAATCAGCACTTGGTCTTTAGCACACTATAATAGAAAATTAATAGCTTTCAAATCAGCACTTGGTTTACCCTCAGGATCACATAACAGCTTGAGTGAGAACAATCACCCACTAACTTGTTCCATCTACACTGTATTCTACTCAGACAACAAAAGGCTGATGATAAACGTGTCATGTTGAAACCAATGCGCTGATAAGTTGCATTACAGTGTGTCCATGGAGTCCATATAAAGTTCATGTATCTCTCTACAGGAATTTGCATATCAGAATCAGGAACCTCTACATTGTGAATATTCTTTCTTAAATTAGTAATAAATTAAACATTGTACACATGCCCTCATACCATCACAATACTTGAGGTAAAAGTTGCTCCATGAGAAGCAAAATCTTTATTTCTTCTTTCACATGACTTTTCTTTCATTAGTAAAGTCCAGAATAATACCCTGATGATAGATTCTCAAAGTAAATTCAAGAATGAGAGCCTAAAAGAATTGAAGGGCAAACTTCTTACGTATACATACATTAGTTTACAGAGCTAACAATGGTATTGAGGACTAAGAGTCAAGAAATTGGATGCCTACCATCCTAAAGTCATGTCAGAAAACTTGAGCTGCACGACATGAATATCCTTCTGTCAGGAGACAATAGTATGTGATAGAATATCAATTATTCATTTATCTATTTTTCAATGTTAGAGAAATCTATGGATACTGAGGACTCAAAAATAAAACTTGAAGAATTTTCCTTTCTACAGTGAGCATGTTAAAGACAGGCAGACAGTAAATAAAGTATTTCTAAGCTTTAAAAAGTTATTCTGTTTCCTTCTATTATTTGACATTTTAAAAACAGATCAGTTCACATCTTCAAAAAATACTTCTTTTCACCTCAAAAGAAAACCCCACACATACGTCAGATCATTAAAAGAACAGATAGACCTTCTAACTATGCTTGTGAAGTAAAATACATGGCTTACATGTATACTTCTTGGTGTTGGATATGAAATCCAAATTATGGTAACTATATCTCAATCCCGACAACTAGTAATTAGCCTTAAGTAAAACATCAAAGCCAAAACAAACAAGACAAAAAGCATAACAACACATATTCTTGAGAAAGCATAGCCGCTAAAGGATCGTACAGACTTACCCACAGGCTGCCAACATCCAGTCATCTGCTAAAGCTAAAAGCACATGGCATCTCCCCCGCAGGCTAACTTGTCTTTTACTTTTCAAAGGAGTTTCATCCCTTGATTTAGCACTATCTGTAAAGGTTTGGGGGAGCCAAAATAAAATCTTCCTTCCTTGTTTTTCCCTTCTAGTTCTTTCTCTTAGTGGCTTGTGCCACGCACACAAAATGGCACCCTTCTCTCAATGTGGAAGGAAGCAGGCTTTCTACACCAAGCATGTGTGTGTGAGTATGCCACAAAACCCCGGTTCCTTATCATGCGCTTGTTAGCTTGTCCAATCTATGGCAATCACTTCAGTCCCAGGGGTTGAAAGACACAAGACGCAGGGAAAAGGGAAGCAAAAGCTGAAGAAAGATCAATACTGCACTGTGAAACAAGAAGTGTAGGCTATTTACTTTTCATTGATCTGATGATGCAGGAGAAACACCTCAAACTGGCATTAAATTGAAGGAATACATCTTCGGTGTTTTTTCACCTCAAGGTCAGGAAGGCGCGACAAAGAAATTAGAACAAACAGAAACTAATCACAAGGGTACAATAAAACTATTAATCTACATTACAAACCCACACAGTAACATAATTAAATTTCAGGTTGCATGAGATTCACAATAAAACAGATACTGTCGGGTTTTTTTGTTTTGTTTTGTTTAATTATTTTAATTTGTACCTGGAACGACTACCAAAACAATGGTATATTAGGGTGAATTGGATCAACATTTAATGGCTGGCTAGAGGCCCAGCATTTTTTTGCAATAATCCCAAGGCAAAATACATGCCCAGAAAATAATTAGAAATAGGCTCTATTCCAGCCCCAGGGAAAGGTACTGAACTTTGATTACTAGGTTTTAAAGTAAAGATCTCCCCCCTCACCCCCCACCCCCAGATATCTCAAGTGGTTTTTAAAAATGGTTATTCTAAAATTCTGCACTATTATGCCATCAGGTTAGAAAACTCTAATATACTTAGATTAAAAATATTTAAATATATGTCAACAAGCAATAAACTAACATTTGAAACTCCTATAGTTTATGTGACTAGACTTGAGAGATTAAATATTCCTATTTGACACCCACATTATGTAAAGAAAATGTTTAACTTTTATTAATTTATCTGTTCAATCATTCACTCATATGAGTTTCTGTGAGGGTCACCATATGTATACATATATACACAGATATATTTTTACTATGGTTTTCAAGAATACCCTTAGTTTATCTGGGTCAAAATTTCAGACTTGGAGAAACCAAGGCCTGAAATTAAATGTTAAGTTTTACCTTTTGTATATCTACTATAGGTTTTTTGCTTTGTGTTTATCTTGAGGCTTGCATAGAACATAATAGTCTATTTTAAGCTGATATTCAATCATATAAAAACTCTACCCTTTTATTCCCTCTCCCACATGGTGTGTTTTAGTGTTACACTTTTCTTTTTTATATTGTGTATACATTAATACATTATTGTAGCTATAGTTATTTTTTAATGTTTTTATCTTTAACTTCATATTAAAGTGATTAACATACCATTATCACAGTATTAGAGTATTCTAAATTAACTATATATTGATTGTGGTTGTTTTTAACCAGTGTGTTTTATAGTTTTGTATGTTTCCATGTTACTAACTAGATTCATTTCATTTCATATTGAAAACCTCCCTTAAACATTTCTTAGAAAGCAGGTCTAATGGTGATGAACTCCTTCAGCTTTTAATTGTCCAGGAAAATCTTTAGTTCTCCTTCATTGCTGAAGGACAGCTTTGTTGGCATTTTTCCTTTTAGCACTTTAAATATCTGATCCCATTCTCTCCTGGCCTGCATGGTTTCTGCTGAGAAATTGGCTGATAGTCTTATAGGGTTCCTTTGCATGAAAGTTTTTTTTCTCTAGATGCTTTCAAAATCTTTTCTTTATCTTTGATTTTTGACAGTTTTATTATAATGTTTCTCAGTGAAGTCCTCTTTTGGTTGAATCTATAAGGAGTCCTATGAGTTTCATGTATCTGAATGTCTATTTCCTTAGATGTGAGAAGCTTTTATTGTGGCAAATATTTCACAATGTTTACATATATGAAATCATCAGTTTGTACAATTTAAATATATACAATTTATTTGTTAATTATGCTTTAATAAAGATGGTAAATAAAATTTTAAAAAATTATCTAAGGTGGTAAAAATAATAAAATTATCAAGCCCATCCTGAAACATCTGAGATATTTATTCTCTGCATTCTGAATTCCATGTTTTAATATTTAATCACAATTATGACTCATGAACCTCTCTAAAAAATCTTTCTTTTAAGTTGCTAAATGAAGATATATTTCATTTTAGAAGAAATAAATGACAAGAATCCAGGGTCAGCCATTCTGAAAATGAAATTTTATCAAGACAGAGGCAAAGTTCTTGCCTACTATAACAGCCTTGCTCCATTCTCAAAATTTGTCACAAAATGTTTTTTAAAGGTCAAAAACAATACAATGATTACTGCTTTTGCTTTGATCCATAGCAAAGATAGTGTATTTCTTAACATTGATTTTAAGTGAAACTATAGTGAAGTTGCACCTCAACTTTCCTTTTTCTAAAATGGCACTATAATTTTTCTGTAAAGTACTGAAATACATAGTATTTTTTTCTATTTGTACATCTTAACTCTAAGGCTTACAATTTACTTCAAAAATTTTAATGACAACTTTTATTAATCCCCCAATGTAACCATTTCTAGAGATTCTAGCCATTTATCTGTACTTTAAACATAAATTAGATATATATTTTTTTAATTTTAAATAATTTTCCTCATTGCCTAGTATTCAAAATATGGACAGGTCTAGAAAGAAATAATTATAGAGATACACATTTATGAAATCTATAAACATGTAAAAATGTCTTATTTGCTATGGGTATCTAAAGCATTCCTTTCATACTTAGAAACATCTTTGGCAGGAGATTTCAATGTTCTTATAAAATCTTGATTTTGTACCTGTTATGAGAAAACTGAAGAGCCTTTGCATTTATTGCCTCCCCCTACCCATAGTGCTCATATTCTATAAAATTTTTTTAAAAGGTAGATATTCTTTAAACTGCCTATCATTTCAACTTTCTTTTAAATGTTTTTGGTTTGTCAAAATTTATAATAATTGCAAAAATTTAAAGATAAACTTTAATGAAGGTTGTTTTTTTATTAAAGACATGGGAATTTTTTTATTCTAAATCTCAGATCACCTGGAAACTAATTATGAATTGAGCTTTTACAAAACATAAACATTTTTATATTCAAATATTTTATACAACTTTATTTTCAATTGAATGGCTTCATGGATAGATTACTATCTACCCTGTTTGGCAGAGTTCCTGAAAGTTTCTCTGCTATGTCAGTCTGCTAAGGGTATGCTTGATCAGGAAGCAACCTTTTGATAAGAAATATCATTGATGCAGCCAGAGCAGCAAGCATGGTATTGTCAGACACGGCCCAGTCCACATTCATTCTCTGAAACTAAGGTTAAACACAGCTGACCAAAAGGGCAAAGTGGCAGTACCCTGTTGTAATGATTTCTTGGGTGAAATGTCATGAGAAGTTGTAGTTTCACCACACCCTACATCTTCATTCCCATCTTTATTTCTAAAACATTATCCCTACAAATTTGAAAAATTCTAACAAATCTGCATAACTTTTCTAATCTCATTTTTCCTATAAAACATTTTAAAAGTGGAAGCATTTTATTTTGAATTTAAAAAATATTATACTTTTTATTTAAAAAGGATCTAAGAATCACTCATATTGAATGAATCTAAAGGTCAGTGTGTTTATTACTTTAAATCACCATATTTTTTAAATTTTATTTTATTACTTAAAGTATTACAAAGAATAGTATATATGTTTCCTTTTTTCCCCCATTGACCTTCCCCCAGCCTCCCCTACCCCCCAGTCTCTTGCGTCCATTGGTTATGCTTATACGCATGCATACAAGTCCTTCGGTTGTTCTCTTACCTCCCCTCCCAACCCTCCCCAGCCTTCCCGCTGTAGTTTGACAGTCTGTTTGATGCTTCTCTGCCTCTGTATCTCTTTGTTCATCAGGTTATAATGTTCTTTATTATCCATAAATGAGTGAGATCATGTGGTATTTTTCTTTCATTGACTGGCTTATATCACTTAGCATAATGCTCTCCAGTTCCATCCACCATATTTTTAAGGTATATTTATTATTCTCAATCTCCACATGCTTTTTAAGGTTTCTAGATTAATGATAACCTATTTTAAGCATATTAAGATATTAAAACACCCATCTATATATATAAAACCCTAATATGCAAATAGACTGAATGACAGAACAACCAAACAACCAGTTGCTATGACATGCACTGACCACCAGGGGGCACACACTGAACATGGCTGGCACTGGCAGCAGGCAGCAGAACACAGAACATGGCAGGCATTGGCCATGGTGGGATGGTGGAGCAGGTGAGCAGGGGTCCCAGGCCAAGGCAGGGCGCCAGTCGCTGTCATCAGGGCGAGCCTCTGGTGGTTACTGAAAATGTTTTGCTCCCACGAGCCATGGTCCTGCCCAGTGGTTGCACCTCCTGCCGGTGCCAGCCCTGCTCCCACCTGCTGCCAACCCTGGAGCTGCCGCTCACACCTGCTGCTGGTCCCCAGTGCCAGCCCCGATTATCAGCGCCATCAGCAGGTACAAGCAGCAGCTCCCTGCCCCAATTGCCAATTGCCCCTCAGGGCTTCTCTACCTTCCCCTGCTCCTGAGCAGCGATTGGGCCTGGCAGCCGCTGCTTGCACCCACTGCCAACTCTGGAGCCGCTCCTGAGCAGCGATTGGGCCTGGCAGCCGCTGCTTGCACCCACAGCCGGTGCCAGAGCCACCAGTTGCACCCACTGCCAGCACCCAGCACCGGTCCCAATCACTCTGCACTTTTAGCAGGTGCGAGCTGCGGCTGCCAGCCCTGATCACCACTGAGGGCTTCTCTACCTCCCCCTGCTCCTGAGATGGGATGAGGGCAGCAGCCACTGCTTGCAACTGCTGATGGTTCCGGCCCTGCTTGCATCCACTGCTGGCGCCGGCCCCGATTGCTCCACGCCATCAGTGGGTGCTAGCGGGGCCTTTGCCACCAGTGCATGGAAGTGGCAGCAGCCGGAGCAGAGTTGCCGGCAGACAGGGGACCGGGGGTCGCAGCTGGAAAGGCCAGGTGGGGGCGCAAAGGATGGTCTGAGACCGACCCCTGTGCCCACTGCAGCCTTGCAGCCCACAGTTCCTTTCAAGGTGCACAAATTCATGCACTGGGTCCCTAGTAAAATATATTTATATTAACAAAATTACCAGGAAATATGAATTAAAATTAATTATAAATTAGTATTTTGGTCTAAGACTAGGATCATTTCTATATTACATTTTCTAGCATGACAGACCAAGATCCCAATTCTTGGTCATATTCAATCATCTAACTGAAGTATTATTTATATCAATTAAGTTCACATCCATTGTAGGACCTTTACATGGTAAGGTTATTACAGGTCACTCTACTGATGGTCAGACCCTTTAAACAATAAGGTATCAGGAGGATTCTTAGAGAAAAGACCATTAGGAAGTAACTTCACTAAATTTAACATTTCACAGAGTAATGTAAATTCCCTGGATGTCATTCCTGACCTCATTTAGTACACTAACAAACAATACCCTTTAATGGAGAATATCTGCATACATTTATACTTTTTATTCCTAACCTACCCCCTAAGATCCCTAAATCTAATCTACATGTACCCACAATTATGTCATACTTGCTGTCAAAAGAAAATGTTTATTAAGTACTTACAATCAAATAATGTATTCTAATTTTTTTCTTTTTCTTTTTTTAAATATATTTTATTGATTTTTTTACAGAGAGGAAGGAAGAGGGTTAGAGAGTTAGAAACATCGATGAGAGAGAAACATTGACCAGCTGCCTCCTGCACACTCCCTACTGGGGATGTGCCCACAACCAAGGTACATGCCCTTGACCGGAATCAAACCTGGGACCTTTCAGTCTTCAGGCCGACGCTCTATCAACTGAGCCAAACTGGTTAGGGCTAATTCTAATTTTTATTTAAAGAAACTAAGGAGACATTTTATGGTCTTAAATGTGTAATGACATTATAAGACAAAGAAGCCATGTTTTTAAAAAGGGAAAAAGACAAAAATTCTGGATAACTACAAAAATGTTAAATGTTATATAATCATTCATTATTACATAATTTTGAAAGTTTTTGATATCTCTTTATAAATTAATCCTGTGCATATCAGCTCTTCCTAGTCCAGCAAGTAGATTGCTAAACTAGAAGAAACAGCCCTAAGAACTCATCACTGGATTGCTGCTCAAAGTTTCAGGAAATTGCTCATTATCTTTCATTTCCTACAATCTCTGTGTAAAGGAAAGACTAAAGATGCACTTTTTGTAATTTAGCATTTCCATGATATTTTTTATTTAAACGTTGACATGTATCTTTGTGAGGTATTCATCTTGACATGCCTGTCAAGCTTGCCTTTTCCATTTTTGATAGGGTGAATAATAGGTGATAAAAGGTTGATTAGAAATGAACCTTGAGATTCATTTTATTAAAATTTTGCTTCCTTTTATACATATGCCTGCAATCTAATTTTTTTGCCATTAAGAAGTCACATGAAAGAAAGATATTACTTCTTTAGAATTTTGAATTGAATACATATTAAGGTGTGTCACACTGAATCAAATATAAGATGATCTTGAAAGCCAGGTGGTGTTTTTCAAAATAAATACATATTGAAAATTGTAAACTTATTCTCTCTTATACAGTTCTTCCTTTGCAATTAGGAAATAGATTTTGCCTTTGGAATTAAAAGTCTTAATTTGCACTGTTCTGATATAAAAAAAATTGGGAATTTATAAATTCTGAAACTCATTTCATTACATGAGTTCAGGATATATCATTATTTATAATTCTTAAATATTTCTGAATAAGATCCTAGATGTTTTTTAATAAATATAATTTATTAACAGAATTTTTCAAAAAGAATAATCAATTTCTCCTCCAACAAGCTTTTTATCTGATCCTTTCATTGAAACTCCTTGTTACTGCTAGAAGCTAGGGCTCTGTGATGTCTTCTTTAGTACCTAAGTGGAAGGCAGTAATCAAGTTGCTGAGGGCTAAATGTCAGCTCCAGAAGAAATATGTCTTCATCCTGATGTGAATGGAACTCTACTCTTACTTCCAGAGAATGGGGAATAATCTGGAGTTAGATGCTACAGTGGTTAATGGTATTAGACAGAAAAATAAAAGATATATTAGTAATAGTTTTCTTGCTTCTGAGAGAAGAGCAACAAGAAGGAGGTAATAAAATAATGGTAAGGGGATAAAGTGCAGAAAAAGGGGCAGATAAAAAATTATTAAAATAGTATTTTTTCATAGAGATGACTATTATAAATTGAAGTTTGTATTGTAATTTAAGCCCACTTTGTCCCCAAATGCTCAATAATTCTATCATTTATATAGGTAAAGAGAGAGAGAAAAAGAGAGACAAGAGAGAGACTATATATTTATGTTTGTGAACTAAGAAAAGAAGATATTCCAGATATTCCACATATGTTCAACAAATTACAGATGAATGATAGCAAAATGAAACAAAAAATAATTTACAGCAAGTTTGGAGCCATTAAGCACAGGGTTTCAAGTCTATTTCATATAGATCTTAATAGGTTGTCAGTCAGCAATTAACAGCTAGAATAAAGAAATAATATAAATATCTATAGTCAATAATCACAAATTTAGATTTCAATTTTATTCATATGAGGAGAATACACTCACAGTGATACCTCTGCCTCTGCTTTCTAACAAGGGTGCTGATTTCACTTTCTGAGTATAAGAGGCAGAAATCTGCAAAGGCAGGACATGAGAGTGTGGTATAACCCACTCACATCTGAGTCTTCTCTCCTGAGTATAAGATTACAGTTGCTTGTCCCTTTACAGGCAACCAGGGCAGGTATAAGTGATCAGTTCTGGCCATTGGGCTGTGAGAGGAAGAGCTGGTGCATCATCTTGGGTAGAAGCATTCATTGCTGTGTGAGAACCTTCAGCTCTCCCTTTCCTTCTCATGACAAACTTCAATGCTACATATTCAAGATCATAGAAATAGAGAATGTTGGGGACTTTGGTCATCCTAGATTCCTTGGTTTTGCATGTAATAACTCACCCAGGCCTACAATGAACTCTACAGAAACACGAATTAAATTTTTGTTGACTTAAGCTGCTGAGCTTTTAAGATGGATTTTTGGTTGTTTTTGTTAATCCTCACCCGAGGATATATTTTCTATTGTTTTAGAGAGAGTGAAAGGGAAGTGGGGAAATGGGGTAGAAAGAGAGAAAAAAAAATCAATGTGAAAAAGACACATTATCACCTTGATTGGTTGCCTCCCGCACAAGACCCAACTGGGGCCCACGATCAAACCTGCAATCCAGGTAAATGCCCTTGACTGGGAATAGAAACTGTGACCCTCCAGTGTGCAGGTCAATGTTTTAACCACTGAGCATGCTGAACACAGCAAGATGGATTTTTAAGAACGTATTTCAGCTTGTCCTATTACAGAAATTAATCTCAGAAGGTAGAAGCTTCTGAAACAAATAACTTAAATATAGGGCTTTGCTTTACTGAAATATACTGTAATTTGGTACTGCTTACAGTACCAAAGCATAATTTTGAAGTCAGATCATAAAATTAATGAATTTGTAATCCTAGAACAAGATTGGAAAACTGTTACTCATGAGTTAATTGCTGTTATCTGCTTTTGACAGAATACTATTAAAAAATGGGTAAGCTCAGACAATATTGGCTAATTTGCAGGTTAAAATGAAAGAAAATGAAGACATTCATGAAATTTTGAATTTGCAATATGGGGAATACCAAGTTCTCTGAGATCACAAATACTAGGAGATAAAATTGAAGAAGTATTTTAAGTGACAGTGGTAATTAAAATTCAGCTTTAAAACAAAGAGGAAACTAAAGATGTTTCTTTTATACCTTCCATTAAATTTTTTTAAAAAAATAAGGAGACACAGGGCAAAGATCATATTATAGATATGGTAAATAGTCATTCCTTAATAGGATACAATAAATCAAAGAAAATATCCATTTAAGATCTGCTATTCATTAAATAAGAAGCCTATTAAGTTTCTGAGAAAGTAAATTGCCATAGAAACCTTGAGACTAGTCTAAAACTGCCTAGGCTTAAAACACATCTTGGTTTCCAAAACTTCTAACGGTAGGCACAGTCAGAAAGCTGCTCTGGCTCAGCCGAAGTGGCTCAGTGATTGAGCTTAGACCTATGAACCAGGAGGTCATGGTTGGATTCCTGGTTAGGGCATATGCCCAGGTTGTGGGCTAGACCCCCAGTATAGTGTGTGCAGGAGGCAGCCAATCAACGATTCTCTCTCATCATTGATGTTTCGATCTCTCTTGTTTTCCCTTCTTCTCTGAAATGAATAAAAAATATATATTTTTAAAAGCTTCTCTGCCCCCAAAAGGATATGTTCTTGATCTCTCACTTGAAGCTATGACTAAGAAAATAACAGAAAAGAAAAATCTTAGAAGGAGGAGCCAACACCTATAGAAAAAATGAACAAGAGAGTTCCTCAAAGAGAGCAAAAAGGAATTGTAAGCCTTCAAATCAAGCAAGAAGTGTTAACAGTTTAATATGGAAAGAATAAGACAAAAAGATGTTACAACAGGGAAACATCTATTTCAACACTGAGGTTAACTTTTTGACTATGACAGTGTTCACTAAGTCTATAAAATTTCCATCTAAGAACATATAGAGTTAAAATTAAAGAGCTAAATATTTGAATATGGAAGTTTTGTGTAATGTAAATAAAAGTTAATTTTTTAAAAGTTTTACTAACAATTTGTTGAAAAAACTTTTTTTTTCCAAAGGCCAAGTCAAAATTAAAGCAAAAAAAGTTAAAGTTACTAGTTTTGTGACTTGACAAATATTTCTCCCTAGTTTTCTTTGGCTCGGTAAAATGTCAAGGATGACTGAATGATATGAGATAGGGGTTATATGGCTACAATAAGGGAGACCAGGAGAACGGAGGTAAAGTTATCTGGATAACTGGTAATGAATATTAGAGGTTTAGAGAGAGAGGTAACCAAAGAAGTTATGGAGACTTGAGGGGACATAGGAGAAGAGGAGAAACGGAGAAAAGCAGTAACCAGGTAAATCTACACTTATAAAAGACGAACATGCAAATTGACCGTACCTTCACTACACCTTAAGCCACGCCCACCAGCCAATCAGAGCGACTATATGCAAATTAACCCAACCAAGATGGCAGCCGGCAGCCACAGAGCTGAAGCGAGCAGGAGGCTTGCTTGCTCCAGTGATGGAGGAAGCCAAGCTTCCTGGCTGGCTCTGAGCTCCACTGAAGGCAACAAAGTTTCAATTATAGAAGCTAAATAAACCCCAGATACCTGCTTTCAGCCGGCCATGGCCACAGAGCTGGAGTGAGCAGGAGCTGGCTCTGAGCTTTACTGAAGGCAACAAAGTTTCAATTATAGAAGGTAAATCAATCCCAAAATTAAAAAAAAAGAAAAAAAGGAGAGGCTGGGAGCTTCTGTTGCCGGGGGGCTTGGCCAGCCTGAAAACATCCATCAGCCCCTCATCCAGGCTGGCCAAACCTCCATGGGGTGAGGGTCCCCACTGGGAGAGGGGGCTTGACCAGCCTGCAAACAGCCATCAGCCCTTCACCCAGGCTGGCCAGGCACCCCAGTGGGGACCCCCCACCCTGAAGGGTGTGTGACCAGCCTGAAAACACCCATCAGCCCCTCACCCAGGCTGGCCAGGCACCTCAGCGGGACCCCCACCCTCATCCAGGACACCCTTCAGGGCAAACCAGCCGGCCCTCACCCGTGCACCAGGCCTCTATCCTATATAATAAAAGGGTAATATGCCAACTGACCCTAACAGCAGAACAACTTGGAATGACTGGTCACTATGACACACACTGACCACCAGGGGGCAGATGCTCAATGCAGCAGCTGCCCTCTGGTGGTCAGGGCGCTCTCACATGGAAGGAGCTCTGCTCAGCCACAAGCCAGGCTGATGGCTGCCAGTACAGCGGTGGTGGTGGGAGCCTCTCCCGCCTCCTCAGCAGTGCTAAGGATGTCCGACTGTAGCTTAGGCCTGCTCCCCACTGGCCAGTGGACATCCCCCAAGGGCTCCCGGGCTGCCAGAGTGATGTCTGACTGCCACCTTAGGCCCAATTCCCCAGGGGGTGGGCCTAAACCAGCAGGTGGTCATCCCCCAAGGGGTCCCAGACTGCGAGAGGGCACAGGCCAGGCTGAGGGATCCCCCGAGTGCACAAATTTTTGTGCACCGGGCCTCTAGTTCTTTATATAAAAACAACGAGAAAAGAAAACAGAAAGGAATAAAAATAGAACAGAACTAGGTAGTGAAGAATTTGAGTTAAAGTTAGGAGAGTTTAAAAAAAAAAAAAAGAACTCTGGACCCCTGCTCCATGAGTCCTCTTGGTTGGATCATGTGGCTTCAGTAAGTAGCAGTTGGCTTTAGCCCATGCTGGATTTCTTATGGTTTCTCAACTAGATGTAGTAAGAATTTTTAATAGTAAATGCATATAAGCCTAACCAATGGACACAGACACCAGAGGGGTCAGGGCATGAGTGGGGGGGGGGGGGAATGAGGGATAAGGACACATATGTAATACCTTAATCAATAAAGAAAAAACAACCAAAAAATAAAAAATAGTAAATTATATAGTTCATTTTCAACCTAAGAAAAAATACTTGCGTTCCAAATTTAAAAAAGGAAGAGAGAAGAAAGGCATGATGTGATGTGATTTGGAAATTTAAGGTGGCAGATTAAATAAAAAAATGAAGGTTCTGATTTGAAATAGTGAGTCATTTTTTGAGAGTAGTCTTAGAATTAAAGTTAAGATTATGGGATACAGGAAAAAAGACTTTTTAATTCATTTTATCTTCTCGTACTCTGCTCGAATATAGAAGCCACATTCTTATTCCAAACTCACATAAACTGCACATTTCCTCATTTGGCATTCTAGCTTCCCACTCTGTTCTACATCTAGCATCAACTTTGACTAAGCTCTTATAAAGCATCTATATCCTCCACCAAGTCCCACCAAAATTCGCATTTACTAGCTTTGATATGCAAAAATACTCTAAAACAGAATAAAAATGATTTAATATGATGCCATTTACATTAAACAGAAGCCAAATCTTTGTTTATCTGTAACAAATTTTAATTTGTTCCAATGTGTTCAATTGGCAAAATCACAGGTTTTCCAAAACAAACAGTACTTATCAAAATAGCACTTATTACATGCACCATAATTCTCTATGTTTTCTGTTAAGCTTAAAAACAAACTAATTTGTCTCTCTCTCAAGGGTCTATATAGCTCAGCATCTGGCAAATTGTGGTCACTTGATAAGCCTTTGTTATTTTTTAAGCAGTAAAACCCTAAATTCACAAAAATGATCTTTGCCACATAACTTTGGTATAGATTCAGACCAAAGATACTTGGCAGATATTCATTAATAGATTGTTTTGATATTAAAATCTTCATAAGCTAAAGAGTGACTTACAAACCTGGGTTTAGTTTATTACTTTCTATATTCAATATTATATTTAGGGGTGTTTAAAACCAATGTGCTACTTGTAGTTATATATTTTATTTTAAGGAAATAGAGAGATAAACAATTAAATTTAAAATCAAAGCACAATATGCATGTTTTAACAGGGAGTGAACTGGTAAAACAAAACTAGTTATTATGACCATCAGATCACTTCCCATTCAAGTAGTAGTTCTTAGTGCCTTGAGTTAGTGTTAACTGTTAATTTGAATACATTTATGAGAGAAATATTAGCATGTTCATTTTTAATAAATAAGTTAATAAGAAATGAATTAGACTGGATACTTAGAGAAACTTTCCATTTTCAAAATGTACCTCATTCTATAGATGAATATATATCAACTAATAAAAAAATTCTTTGCTTGATTATGAGATACAATTAAGGAAACATACCAAATTTGCCCCATTTTTTACTCCATCTTAGTGATTGGGCAGCCATAAAACAGAGAGGGCTGGGACAATAACTTGCAATTTTAATTTATCATTAAGATGAGATGAATGAAGATAATGATAAACAATTCATTTTAAATATGGTTGCAACTAGACTATATATCTCTAGCCTTAAAAATCAGTCATTGAATTAGAAGATCTATAGGAGATAAAATTGTGTAGAAAAATAAAGCTCAAAGCTTTAAGAGAATTTTAAGTCAGGCTTAGGTAATACCAAAAGTGACAGATATGGATAGTTTCCCACATAATATACATCCTCATATGCCTTCATAACAAAACCACAATTATTTTCAGAGAAACTATATACTCAATACAAGCTTCTCCAAATTGCTGCTAGAATAACCATGTGATACATTGTTGGATTCCGTAACAAAGGAATTTCCCCTTCCCATCTCCTTTTTCCATCTAAATTCTACTTGGCTTATGAATAGAATGCTTAGATATAAACAGCCATCTGATGCCTATCCTACCAGAGGCCCCAGCTGACACACAGTATGAACCAGCAGATGTGGGAGCAAATAGACATTCAGATGAATTTAACACTCAGTCTAGGACTCTTCCAGCTGAGGCCTCAGCCATTGTAAAGAAGAACTAAGCTATTCCTTCTACACCCTGTCTAATTTCCTGACTCCCAGAAGTCATGATCAGAATGCATGATTTGCACTATTGCACTAGGGATAATTTCTTATACAGCCACAGTAACTGGAAAATAAGTTATTGAATATATAAATTAGGTAAATAGAATATGGGTTCTGAAGAAATAAAACAAATATTTTATATGTCTTGAAAACTTATTCATAAGAAAGTTCTCATCCAGGTTAAATAACACTTGGAAGCTTTGTCTTAATGATTTAGAAACTTTGCTGCAGGTTCACTTAAATTTTCTTGAAGCTACATGGTATGATCAGGATTTAAAACCTGCAATTTCAAAGTGGCCAGACTCAGTCAATTAAAAAGTGTTTTTAGTTAAGGATCACTCATTTGAACACTATATTTGGTACAAAGTAGAAAATCTGAAAGACTATATTGAAAAATAAAACCTATTAAATAAGTTCATAAAATTCTTTCTCAGTATTTTGATGGGGGGAAAACATGAAGTTATTTTTATTTTGTCACAGAGTAAATTTGAGAATAAATCTCCATATGAGATTTGTCTTATCACGATTGTAGGGGAAGATGGATCAAAAAGTAGTATTTCCAAAGCTTTGCAGGACGTACTATTTCTACACTGAATGTCACCACAAATTAAGAAACCTGAGATCTGAAAGGTCATTCCTTCATGTGCCTCCTCCCTGTGGAGACCACTTGCTTCATTTTGTGCTACCTTTTCTACAAGAACCCTTCCTACTAGCTAGGTTCATCTAACAGAGATGTTTCTGTATCACCTCTATTATCTGATCAATCAAAAGTTCATAGGAATTAAACTTGAAATTTTTTTTTCCATAAAAAGGGGGGAAAAAGCACTCCCTAAAGAAGGAAAAACATGAACCTTTGTATAATCTTTGCAAATCTTACTTTTAACTAGTAGATTATTTGATGTAGTGTTTCATTAGTTACAGATATCTAAACACAGCAACAAAGACAACATGGTTTGGAAAAAGATGAAGGCTAAATAAAATCATGCTACTTTTAAACATAATTTTTTAATGATATTAGTGCACAACAAAATTAAAACCAGAAAAAAGTCAAAATTTTATATCTAATTTAACAACCAAATATGGTTGGGACTACTAGTATTTACCAGTAAGGACCATTTTTAATAATAAAAAGAAGGGGAACAAATATTATTTTCATATTGTACTTATATAAAACTAACATATTAATTTAACTGTACAAAATATTTTAACTTAAAGAATGTTTTCTATTTAATCATGCTTTTATCCCACGAGTAATAAATGTAAATAAAGATTACAAATTTAAGACCAAAGAGTATATTTCTACTGTTCCTTAGCTATTAGAATTGAAACATGAAAGACTGAATAACCTTCTGGTAATAGGTAAGCTCCTGTATTCTATACTTCTTACAAAGGAAATTAACAGGGTGTCTCAAAAATAAATATCTTATTATTGATGTAGAGCCATATTTAAATGGTAAGACACTGAACAAGAAGACAAGCGCATTGCATTTGGTAAAGCAGTACCATAATTCTAACTTTCAAACACAAGTTAAAATTTCATGAGAGTTCAAAACACAAATATATAGTTATCTTTGCAGTAAGTTTCAGCTGCAGATGAAAAAAGGTGACAAGAGCTCAGTAACTTTGACTTCTGTAACTCTCAATTTCATTAATTTGATTGATTCCGATGCAAGTCAGAACAGCTGAAAATTTCTTGAAAATATATCACTGTGTAGGAGGAATGTTTGTTGAAATGTAAATCAATGCACAAAATATTAATGATAGCAGAACAAAATTTATTTTTTTCAGAAAAGCAATGTGAAAAGTCAGAGTAATAAAAGAACGCAGATTAAAAATAACTACAATAAGTTAAACTAAATATTATTACTTTCTGTCCCCCAAATATAATTCTAAATAAATAAATAATATTTTTGAGATCGTACACAGAAATAAAAACTCCAGAAACCTTCATCAACCAGGAGTTAGGATAATTGAACAGTAAGATTAATACTGGCAACTTATTGAAATTAAGAGAGAGAAGTTCTTTTCATTCACTCTAAGATGATTCTGACAAATAAGCCAATACTATTTAATCTGTACATAAAAGAATGCCTGCAGTAAAAACTAATGAGGTGAATATCAGCTGATTCCAGCTGTATTTAAATGTTATTTATTTCAATTATAGTATTCTCTCATTGATCACTATACTTGATATGTGTTAATAAGTATGAGGGCATACAGAATAGGAGCAACTTGAAAGTTTACATCATGTGCTCCTAATCTGAGAGCAATGAAAGTGAAAGTTGTACATTGTGCATAATTAGTTGGATGAAGATACTCGAGGATTTTTGGTTTAGAGGCCTTAGGATTCCAATTGGAATGGCTAACACAAAAGGATTTAGAAGTTTTGTTCAGGTGGAGAATGAAATTATTCACAGTTCTGTCAAGAAAATCTATCCGGAACACTCAATGGGGAAAGTACAATTTAGAAAATAGATTTCTTTTTTTAACTTATTTTTATTGTTGAAAGTATTACAGATGTCCCCTTTGTTTGCTTGTTTTTTTTCCCTGTTGACCCCTCCACCCAACCCCCACCCCGCCCAGGCCTTCACCACACTATCCTCTGTGTCCATATATGCATACTTGCATATAAATTCCCCAGTTAATCTCTCCACACCCATCCCCCACTGCCACCTTCAGAATACAATTCTTTTATAAAAATACTTTTAGAATTAAAGTTGATATACAATACTATGTTAGTTTCAGGTATACAACATAATTAGACATCTATATACTGCATGACGTGATCACTCCAATAAGTTTAGTACCTGACACCAAAGTTATTACAATATTATTGACTAATTCCCTATGCTGTACTTTACATTCTCATGACTGTTTATATAACTGGCAATTTGTACTTCTTAATCCCCTTAACCATGGAAAGTATATTTCTTAATTAAATGCATCTATAAGGAAAAAATATAAAGTTTTTCATTTATATATCAATGTTTTATTTAATTAATTGAGTTCATTATTTTATTTAAAAATGCAGTTTTGAGACTTCTGAATTCTAGTACAACTAGCACATTATGGAAAGAGCTTAAAAGCTGCCACTCCATCCTAATGGAAAGTAAAAGATAAACAAACTGAAAAGAAAAATCAACATATCATCTTAGATCCATCAAAGAAGTGAGGTCCCAGAGCAAACTGCTGCTTCAAGATGAAAGAGAGGTAGAATACAGATAACCAAAACCCACTGGATGGAAACACTAGACCTATACCTCTGCAACAGCCTAAACTAAATTGACAAATTTCTGGAGGCTCAATGTGGACAAACTATAGTTAAAAATTTCAAGGGGACCCAGTCCTATAGGGGTCTCTATACTTTTGTGAACTTTACCTCCAGGAGCTTTATCAGATACTTAAAATATCAGAAATAATTCATCATACTTTCAGAAGGATGAGAGAAAAAGGAACCATTTTCAAATAAGCTAAAGCATTGTTTTTCTGATGCAGGAAAATCTATTTTACTAGAGCCTAATTTGCTGGGGTTTTATCAGAGCCTAACCTATCTCGGGTAAAAGGTATATGAAACTCTAGTTGGATATAGCCTTTCACATGAGGAAAGCGAAATATCCCAAAACCAGCCACCTCTAGCTTTCCTAGAGGGTGAGGGAAACTGAGAAAGACTGTTGACGTCCACAGTACAGGAGCACAGGCTCCCCAAAAGTCAGAGACCTAATCATAGGACCAGAGAGCAGGTCCCCTCCCTCCACACCTACCACCACATCACCAGAGGCCTATTTGCATGAGCTCCTTTTACTTAATCCATCATCTCCACATTTCAACCAAACATACAGGCATATTAACAGGCACAAAAACAGTTTGAAGAGACTGAACAAGCGTCAGCACCAGACAGGGTAAGGATGTTGAAATTATCAGAAAGGGAATTTTAAATAGCTGTTATTAATATGATAAGGGTTTTAAAGGATAAAGTAGGCAGAATTCAAGAACACCCGGGAATGGCTTCAAATGTAAATGTTATAAATACCTGTGGAGTGTGTGTGTTTGTGTACATATATGTATATTAGGAACTGAGAAGTAGCTGCTCCCTTTTACATGATACTTGGAGTGTAAGCTAGAGATGGAAATTTTTCTTGAATGGGAAATTTTTATTTTTCTTGTACTGAATGGGAGTCATAGAAACAGGTACTGACAGCAGACAATTTCAAGTGTAGCAAAGTCACAACGGACAAATGCCTGATAAACTCTGAAAGCCAGGAAGGGACTATGCACATTAACATAATCTTCAAATGAAGATCTAACCAGTACCCAGCTAGATAGTGTGTGGAGTCAAGGAAAAGTCAGGTACACTTTTTGTTTGTTTTTTGTTAATCCTCACCCAAGGATTATTTTTCACCCAAGGATATTTTTCCATTGATTTTTAGAGAGAGTGGAAGGGAGGGGAAGAGACATAGAGAGAAACAATGATGTGTGAGAGAGACACATTGATTGGTTGCCTCCCACATGCACCCCAACTAGGGCTTGGGATCAAGTCTTAAACTGAGGTAAATGCCCTTGACCAGAACCCTTCCGTCTGCAGGCCAACACTCTATCCACTGAACCAAAGCCATGGTCGGCAAACTGCGGCTCGCGAGGCACATGCGGCTCTTTGGCCCCTTGAGTGTGGCTCTTCCTAAGCCTTAGGAGTACCCTAATTAAGTTAATAACAATGTACCTACCTATATAGTTTAGTTTTAAAAAATTGGCTCTCAAAAAGAAACTTCAATCATTATACTGTTAATATTTGGCTCTGTTGACTAATGAGTTTGCCAACCACAGGTAGTGAAAGACTTTTATTAGAGGGAAAGCTAATAAAGTTATTCTCTATGATCAAGAAGAAAGTATCCCTGAACATTATTCACCATTGGAAAGAGAAAAAAAATAGAAAATGCGTTGAAGCTTCAGGGTTAAGATGGTGGTAGATAAGATATGTATAATATTTTTTCTGCCACTAACAATTAAAGTACTTATGAAGATTTACCAATATCCCAAATTAAACCAAAGAAAAGGCTATGACTTAAATATGGGTAAGAGTTCTGCTTAATAACTTATGACATATTCTTATACTACATATAAAATGATCCACATTCTGGACCAAAATAAATCCCCCAAATAAAACAGAATAGGCACAAAAATTCAGAACACGGGGATAATGATCAGCCCTATCTCCAACATGTATTGGCTTCTCTCACTCTGATACTAAAGTAGAACTAGGTGGATTCAAATATTACATATTCAGAAGAGTAGACATGAAAAAAGCAAGGAGTATGACTGGGGAAGAAGTAAGGATATCACATTTTACGTTCAAAGAATTCCAACAGAAAGTGAATACTGGAACAGGAGAAGCTTAGCATTGAAGCCCCAGATGATGGAAGCTCAATTTTCAGAACCACTTTAGGAATTGCAAATCAAGCTTAGGGTGATGCTTCAGGCTGAGATATAAGAGGATAAACCACCTACCGTGCTCGAAAATGGTGACAGGAGCTGTGAGACATGGCACCTACCCTGAGGGCAACCACTCTGCCCAGTCAAGTCCAATAAAAATACATATATGACTTGCTTACTATGACTATTATACTTAATAGTCACAGGGAAAAAATAACTCTGAAAATAGCCTTCACAAGAAAAATAGATATTATGTACTTTTTTTAAAGCAAGTAGCAGCTTGTTGTCCTCAAAATAATTCAAGAGAAAATGAATTACAGAAAGCAGAAGCAAGAAGCCTTAAGGATAAAACTGACTGGGTTATGATGGAAAAGGGTTGGCAGCATAAAAGTGGCATAATAAAAATCCACATTGGAGGTAATCCCAATTGGATTTCATTACAGAAAATCAAGTCAGTGGTATAGAGGGTAAAATTGAGAAACTTATCCAGAATGCAGAGAAAAAGAAATTAAAAACTAAGTAATATAACATGTAAAAAGATAACGTACACAAATCCAATTTAAGCATTAAAAATTATTAGTTTTCTGGAGGAAGAGCAAAAGCATCACAATATACAGTGATGTGGAATTATTTATTGATCTTTAAAAAAAGTCTGAATTTATATAACTAGACTCATCAGTTTAGGAATGTACACAACCCCTTTGATGAACTTTTGGCATTCAGTCTTTTGTTCTTATAACTTACATGAGAAGTCTGTATGTATTTTACTTCATATCTGTGGAGATTTACCTTAAATGTGGGTTCTAATCATTCCTGAGTCAAAGGGAAAACATGTTATTTTTTGATGATATCAAATAATCCTCTAGTAGATATGTATAACTTTTTATGCTTATCAGCAATATATTAAAATGATTGTTCTTCAAAGCTTTGTCAACTGAGTTTGTGGTCAAGTTTTTGAATTTTTGCCAAACTGCTAGTAAGAAGTAGCATTTTAATGTAATTTCGTTTTACACTTCTCTTCATGTAAGTGACATTGAGCATGTGTTCATAATTTAATGGGTCATTTGCTTTCATTTTCTTTTAAATTTTCTCCCTTTTATGCATTAACTTATGATCTCAGTTTTTAAGAGTTATTTATTTGGAAATTATACCTTTGTTTATGAAAATAGTTGGAAATATTGTCTCCCAGTACATCACTTTGACTTATGGAGGTTGGATTTATCAGTCTTATCTGTTAACAACTCTAAATTTTGAATCATTTTGAAAAGGTTTCTAATTTTTCAAGATTATAAAAGAATTCATCCTCATTCTACACTAGTAAACCTATGGTTTCATTTATTTAAAATATAGGTATCTGACCCATTTATATTTTTCTAAATAACTATCCAGTTACTTCAACAAATTTACAAGTCTATCTTTCCCCCATACATACATTTATGAAGCCTACATCATATACCATATTTTACTTTATATTTTAGAATATTCTCAATGCCCATTTTATTCCATTGTCTATTAATGTGCCAAATATGTCGTGTTTTAATTAACACTGTGTTGAGATTTTATATGTTATATTGTAATTCCTGGCAAAATTACCCCTTACCTTTTCTGCTATATTTTCAGGGTTGTGTTGTTTGTTTATCTATTCTTATTTTTCTATAGGAATTTTTATTGAGATTGCATTTGATTTATATACCATCTTGAGGAGAACTAAATCTTGATTCTGTAGGCCGATGCTCTATCCGCTGAGCTAAACCGGTTAGGGCAGAACTAAATCTTTATGATTTTGAATTATCTTTCCTAAGAACATGAATGTATGTCATTATATTTATTCCAAGTTATTATTGTGATATTTAGGTGTATTTGAGTTCTTTCTAAATTTAGACTAACTTTAAGGGTCTGAAATTCTAATAGTTAAAGTCATTTAAAGATTTTGTTTTATACTAAGAGTGTTAGTACAATAGATATATGAAAAAATTTTAAAGATATATTTCAGTTATGTATAACATCTTGATGAACGTTATTGTTACTTAAAGTTCATATATAATCATGGTAATGGTCGCAAAACTGACTTTGATATGCGTCAGGAGGCATATTAGGGTTAACACTGGATATGGGCCCAAATTATGATCTCCTCTATAGTAATACCTGTAAATATGCACATAATTATGGGTAGATGTTAGACTAATATTTATTAGGCTCTGCTTATTCACCAGTCACTAAACTAGATATTGTATGCTTTATCTTATTTAACCATATATTTAATAAAGATGCATATTTATACAATGTACTGACCTTATTAGCAAAACTGCAGATATATTGACAATTAATACTCCTAGCATGAATATCTAGCTTATTCTTAATTTAAGCACAGCAAATTCTGTAACCAACATGCCACAGTTTCAATTCTGCATTTGTTCATATGATTAACATCTTAAAGGCTATACCATAAACTTCATGAGGGCAGGGGCCACGTCTGGTTTTTTCTTAGTTACTGTAGCTCCAATGCCTTACCTAGTGATTTAGCATATGGCAGGAACCCAGTAAATATTGATTTCATTAAATAAATAGTAAATAAATAATATAAATAGCTATAGGGTACTCTGAGAAGCAAAGCGTTGAATTGATTTCATTTTAAGCACATTATAGTTTCCCAAGTATAATACATGTTCTTTAAAAATTATCCTAAGATTTCTATTAATTATTTAATAAATACAAAGCATGACAACAAAGCAGAAAAATAAAATCAAATAAGAATGTTATCTAAAAGAAAATTTGATGAAATATAAACAACTACAGTTTATTAAGTGCCTTTATTATCTAGGTGTTGTGTTAACTGTTGTTCACTACATTACTCATTTTAGCTGTACAACCTCTTTGAAAATAAAATATACCATTATTATTCCTATTTTGCTAATGACCACCCTGAGTCTTAGAAGTTACTTTCCAAAAATCCCCTAGCTATTAAGAAACAAAACCAGGATTCAAACCTATGGTGTCTAACTTTGCTCCTGGATTAACCTCTATGATATTTTTTTTCCATTTTATCATGCAGGACTATAAAATATGTAACCATATATGCTTGCCATTTGATTACAGTTTTAGGAAGTTTCATTTTTCCCGAAGAAGATAAAGTCTGGATACATATCCTAAGAAGCCTGAAACACCAATTAGAAAGAATGTTTGCACCCCTATGTTCATAGCAGCATCTACACTAATAAAAGAGAAACATGGTAATTAGCGTACGACTGCTACCCTTTTCATTGGCTAATCAGTGAGTATATGCAAATTAACTGTCAGCCAAGATGGCGGCCAGCAGCCATGCACTGAAGCGAACAGGGAGGCTTGCTTGCTGCAGTGAAGGAGGACTCCAACGTTCCCCGCCTGCGCTGCCGGCCTCTGAGCTACAACTCTAAGCAACGATGTACTATGTTGCAAATAGAGATAAACAAAACCCCAGAACCAGCTTTCATTCAGGCGGGCTTTAGCAACATTGTATCGAAGTTTTCAGCG
>NW_005871048.1:27757607-27762607 GCF_000147115.1 Myotis lucifugus
CTCTGTGCCTGATAGGGGGGAGCTCCCCAATCCCCTGATTGCCCTGCGGCTCTGTGTTTGACAGGGTGCAGCGCACACCCCCTGATCGGCCCTGCTCTGTGTGTGACAGGGTAGAGCCATAACCTCTCCATCGGCCCTGGCCGAGTGTGACAGTGGCGGCACCCCAACCCCCTGATCAGCCCTGCTCTGTGGGTGATAGAGGGTGGTGCCCCAACCCCCCTCCACGGGCCTTGCTCTGTGTGTGACAGGGTAGAGCCATAACCTCCCCATTGGCCCTGCCCTGAGTGTGACAGGGTGCAGCGCCCCAACCCCCTTATCCGCCCTGCTCTGTGTGTGACAGGGGGCGGTGCCCCAACTCCCCTATTGGCCCTACTCTGTGAGTGACAGCGGGGAGCTCCTCAACCCCCTGATCGGCCCTGCTCTGTGCGTGACAGGGTACGGAGCCCCAACACCCCTGATGGGCCCTGCTCTGTGCGTGACTGAGGGTGGCATCGCAACCTCCCGATCTGCCCTGCTCTGTGCATGATGGGGCGGCGCCCCAACTCCCCAATCGGCCCTGCTCTGAGCCCGACCAGGGGCTGCACCTAGGGATTGGGCCTGCCCTCTGCCACCCGGAAGCAGGCCTAAGCCAGCAGGTCATTATCTCCCGAGGGGTCCCAGACTGCGAGAGGGCACAGGCCAGGCTGGGGAACCCCCCCCCACCCAGTGCACAAATTTTTGTGCACCGGGCCTCTAGTAATTTATATCAGCCAAGATCTGGAAACAGCCCAAGTACCCATCAGTAGATGAGTGGATAAAAAAGCTGTGGTGCCCTGACTGGTTTGGCTCAGTGGAGAGAGCATCGGCCTGCGGACTCAAGGGTCCCAGGTTCAATTCCAGTCAAGGGCATGTACCTTGGATGTGGGCACATCCCCAGTAGGAGGGTGCAGGAGGCAGCTGATCGATGTTTCTAACTCTCTATCCCTCTCCCTTCCTCTCTGTAAAAAATCAATAAAATATATTTTTTAAAAAAAGCTGTGGTACATTTATATGATGGAATACTATGCAGTTATAAATAAGAAGGAACTCTTACCTTTTGCAACAGCATTGATGGACCTGAAAATTATTATGCTAAGTGAAATAAGCCAGACAGAGGAAAACAAATACCATATGATCTCATTTACATGTGGAATCTAATGAACAAAATAAACTGACAAACAAAATAGAACCAGAGGCATGGGCACATGGAACAGACTGATAGAGGTCAGAGGGGAGGAGTAAAGGAGAGACTGGATGAAAGAAGGTGAAGATATTAACCAAATAGCATATATGCTAACCCAAGGACAGGGTGGTGATGGCCAGAGGGAAGAGGGGTGGGGCCTAAGTGGAGGTGTGTAAAGGGGGTAGGGAATGGGGGACATCTATAATAGTGTAAAAAAAAAAAAAGATGACGTGCCATCTGCCATCAAGGTAATCATGATCCAGATGGGAAATGTATTTTAAAAAATCAAATAACCTTACTATTGTACTATGGTAAAAATATGTGCAAAGAAACAGCTTGAAACAGAAAAAAAAATAAAAAGTCTCAATGTTTAACTACTAGTATATTTATTTTAAAATTTTTTCTTTATCTCTGTTGTGATTAAAAAACACACACCTTTTGTGAATTCAATGTAAATTTTCTGACAATAACTCAGTTAACTGTTAAATTGAAATTATTATTGTGACTGGATATGCATGTTAAAGAGCTGACTTGATACTATACTTCAAAACCAAAAGTTTTACAGTTCTGGTTTGATACAGGGAAACCATTTGGTTCATCCTTCTTTGAGGCTAACATACTACAATCTTAATAACAGAGTATGTTAGTAGAGAGCCAAAATACTCTACAAAACATACAAAACAATGGCCACCACTGGAATTCTTACAAAGAAACAGGTTTGAAGTCAATTTCATTATTATCCTTACTTGACAACATAGCATCACTTAGAGACTTATCTCTATAAAATAGAAAATGTTTCATTGTGCCAGTGGCCTTTCATGACTTTTTAAAAATATTCAGCCTCCTTTTCTTGGCTATACAAACCCTAAGCCCTCATGGATACAGTTAGCAACTAACCACCATAACAAATAAGAATAATTTAGCTTCCTTTTTCAAAAACGCAAATCCTTTTTCTGAACAGATAGGTGGGTAGCAGCCAAGAACCTTCTATATTAAATTTGGGGGTTGCACTTTATTTATATTTTTTATTGATTTCAGAGAGGAAGGTAGAGGGAGAGATAAAAACATCAATGATGAGAAAGAATCATTTATTGGCTGCCTCCTGCACGCCCCCCACTGGGGATCCAGCCAATTGAACCATGACCTGCTGGTTCATAGGTTAATGTGCAACCACTGAGCCATACTGGCTGGGTTTTTTGTCTTTTTTAAAAAATATCTTTCCCACTGGAAAGCCTACCTAAGACACTCAGAAAGTCAATATATCCTTCCTTTGAGTACACTCTGTGCACACTTCTATTGCAACACAATGTTCCACTAGAACAGTTGGCAGCCTGTCTCTTGGCTAGGCCATAAGGTCATAAGGTTTTAGTAGGCCACCTCTAAAGGTCCCACAATGATTCCCACCGCTGGCATGCCTAACTTTGTGAATCCTCACCCCAGAGTGTGTTTGACACTTCTAACAAAATATACAGCAGAAGCAATTGAATGTCACTTCTGATATTAGGTGATACAAAGATGATGGCTACCATCTGGTTGATCTTTCTCTCTTGCTTTCTTGGCCTGAGGGAAACCAGCTGCCATGTTCTGAGCTGCCTTACAGAGAGGCCCATGTGGCAAGAAACTGAGGCAATGTAGTGGTCAACAGCCAGCAAGAAACTAGGCCTTGCCAATAGCCACGTGAGTGAGTTTGGAAAAGGTTAGGGTAGGTTTTAGGTGAGACTCTAGTCTAGCCCCTCTTGGCAGCTGACTGAAATTTTGTGAGCCACCTTGTGCTCGAGAAACCCAGCTAAGCTGTTCCCAGATTCCTTACTCACAAAAACTATGAGATGATAAATATTTGCAATTTTAAACTGCTAAGTTATAGGATACTTTGCTATTCAGTATTAGATAATTAATATAAGCATTAGTATTTATAAGTTTAGAGAACATGATTTATTTAACTTTGAATCAGACACCTATTGTGGCTAAGAAGCTCAATATAGTATTTTTTGTTAAGTGAATTAATACCATTTACTTTGACTTCAAAGCTCTACCAATATATTTGAAGCACTGAAACTTCAAAAATTCTGAAAAATAGTTGATAACTTTGTTTATTCAGAGTTAATATATTTTCTTCATGACAAAAAGTCTTCAATCATGCATGTAAATGTATTATAATTCCACATTTAAATATGCATATCCAGGGGCATATATGCAATTTGCAAAGATAAAGTTAGGAGAGATGCTTGGAATGTTTGTCTCTAGCATGTTTTTCAATTCAGTTATATAGTGGCACAATATAAGGCATAAGTTTTATTTTAGGGTTTAAAAATCAAATTATTCTCACATAGGTGGTACCATGTCTACATATAAAAAAGATGTCCTATTTCCCAAGGCGTTAATTTGACTTCTTAAGCTGAAAAAAAATACATCTTTTTCCTAGAAAGAGAACCCCCACCAATTATCCTTTTATTATATTTTCATAATAACAAATGTTGCCTCGTGCAAGATTTCCCCATTAGTGTTTTATACTTAAGTGCACAGTCTGTTTAATCCTTCAACTTTATCATACTGCACTGATTAATCTAGTTTAAATACCATAAAAATCTATATCATTGCTATAAAAACTTACGCTTGCTTATTAAACTAGCTACTTTGCCACTGTCAAATGCAAGCAATAAAATGGGGCATAAATATAAAGAAAGAAAACATTTTTACACTTGCTAAATAGATTATCTTGGGCTTACGAATGCCTTCAATTTAATTCAAATATATGTGATGAGCACCTAAACTATTTTTTGTATAAATATACTTTAACAGTGAAACTGTGCCTTTGGCTATCTGGTATAGATGCCTCTTCACTGAATAGCCCTTGATATAATACACATTTTGATACACACAGAAGGCTGTTGTTAACTTTTTCAAGAGTTTCAAAGCAACAACAAAAAAAAGTGACTTCAAATTCAGTGAAGTTTAGATCGGTAAAATGTACCAGAATTTTACTGAATATAACTTAAATATCTTTATTTACCCTTAAATAATCATGGCTGGCACACTGAAAGACATTGTGGGGAACTGAAAACCAAGATGGGAAAGAAAAAGACGTGAGACTTGGCACTAAGTAATATCAACTTGGTGTTAATTGTTTTTAATGGTTTCTTCCAGTTGTTGCCAGAGTCTCTATTGATATCAGAAGAGCTTTAGTGCTTTTATTGAAAACCTTTCATCCTAATGTTATCAATAGAACTTTGAACACAAGGCACTTCAGGAAAAAGTCACATAACTAAAGGATTGAATAAGCCTCTTTGAAGTCCACTGAAGGATATGTTCTTATAAATAAGAGCAATGGGGCTTGTTTATCACTATAATGACAGATTGCTTTAAAAATTGCCCAACACTGAATTGAGATGACTGGGTTGCTTGGCTTTTTACTCAGCAAAATTTTACATGTATAACAGGGTGGGACAAAGTAGGTTTACAGATGTGAGCATACAGAGCAAGAGTTTATTTTGTATTGCTTTTTATTAATTATTGCATTATTTGCCATATGATCAACTGTAAACCTACTTTTGCCTACCCTGTACGTTCATATCTCATTTTATTGTGCTTTACTTTATGGCGCTTCACAGATGTTATGTTTTTTTACAACTTGAAGGCAGGCCTTCCACCAGCAAAAAGATTACTACTCCTTTTTTATTTTATTTTTTTATGATGTTCACTTTTTTGAGGTGTTGTGGAATCAAACCCATAGTATTTTGGGGGCAAGCCTGTATATATACACTTTTTTATTTCCCCCCCTTGGTTTATCACTGTAGAACAG
>NW_005871048.1:27765107-27853630 GCF_000147115.1 Myotis lucifugus
TTCACTACACAGTTTATAGTTTACACTCCAACTACACCAGACTTCCCACAATTCCCTAAATGCCTGCCATAGTTGATGTTATGGTTCACAATTATTTTCCCCTTTCTTCCAACAAGGAGATTATAATCCCTGCTTAAATTTATATGGCCTCTAGTACTCTTGAGAGAGTAACATGTATCGTACTAGAGGCCCGATGCATGAAATTCATGCAAGCGTAGGCCTTCCTTCTCCTGGCTGCCGGCACTGGCTTCCCTCTGGTACCCAGGACCCGGGCTTCTCTCCAGCCATTGGCAGGCACCCAGGACCTGGGCCCTGGGCTTCCCTCTGGCTGCTGGCAAGAACCTGGGACCTGGGCTTCCCTTGCAGCCCCGACTTTGTCCAGAAGGTCGTCCAGAAGGACTTCCGGTCTAATTAGCATATTACCCTTTTATTATTATAGATGAGTGAGTCTATTGATCACTACCTCATTGATTTTGAGCTTAACCATGTGACTACTTTTGGTTAACAGAATATGGAGATGTGACACATGCCACATCTGAACAGAAGCTAGAGTGTGGCTCACCTTTGCTCATCCTTTTTGCATGATAGTAGGAATGTCACATTGAGCTACTCCTCTAACCTGGTGCCTGAATTACAAAGCCTGAGAGCAGAGCTCCAAAGCTGCAATCTCATCCATCCTTTCTGTTTGCTCTCATGAAGCTGCAGTTTCCTCTTTCTTCACTGGAAATATTTCTGTTAACCCTTCAAGCACTACTAACACTTCTTTGTGAGGCCTTCCATCAAGTGGAAATTTATAGCTTTCCCAACACTATTTTATAGCACCAATCACATTGTATTTTAATTATTTATTTTCATGTATGTTTCAATCTCTTCAACCAGAATGTGATTCTGAGGGCAGAAACTAATTTTTTATACTCTATCTTCAGTGGCTAACAGTAATCCTGGAAAATGCTAAGGGTTCCACAATTTGTTGAATTAACAATACAACATCTGATATGAAATGGAGAAATAAATGTTTACCACTAGCAGCTCCACTGGTTGGCACTTGTTCCCTGGCAGGGTTTATATGTTGTGGGTGCATTAGCATGATTAAATGATTTATTTTGAAAACACTTATATAGCACTTACTATGTACTATGCATTTTTATAAATTCTCTAAAGAAATAACATTTTAATCATCACAACAGCCCTTTATTATTATTATCCTTATTTTCAGTTGAATTAGCCAAGACACAGATTAGTTTGTCCAAGGTTTTGGTGATAGAGCAAGCATTTAAACCTCAGCATTTTAAGGTCAGAGCCCATTGGTTCAAGCACAAGTCCAGCAATATTAATAAGTCAGGGTCTCAATTTCCTCATCTTTAAAGAGAAAATGTAAAATCAGATACTGCCCAGGTAAACATCTATAATAAAGACCAAAGTGAAATGTATTCCAGAAACTAAAGTTTACAGTTTCTGTGTTAATATTTAATTTAGTGGTAAGTTTGAGGTGACTTGGCCATTTCTCATGGGGCCATGCGCCTTTGAGTGAGGTTGGATGGTGACCCCACCATCCCACAGTCTGACCAGTTTGTCTCTTTGGATTCAAAGGCTCTCAAGAACTAAGAAAAGACCTCAAGAAATTGCTTCTTTTTACATGATGAGAAAAATTATACCACTAATTAATGAGTCTGAGGAATGTTATTCAATTTCTTGATGGAATAGCAAAGGTTAAATGGAAAATGATAAATCTAACAACATATGTGCTCTAAAAACTTACCTATTCACAGATGAATTCCACATGTGTGTGAAAATATCTCTGTATTCCTAAAATGAATTTAAGATGTGCTCATGTTAAAATATTTTGAAATAAACTTAGTTGTATTTTATATGTAACTAGAAGCCAGAACATTTGAAAAATTCCAAGCATTAAAAGAAATGTAAGGTCATGGAACTGAGACTATTACTGTTGCCTCCTAGGAAATTAAAAATGTGGTAAAGGAAAAAGAAGAAACACCTTAATATTAAATGAGTGCCATAAAGGAAACCGTAATCCAATTTACTTAAATGAGTGTGAATGCTACTTTGGCTCACTGTACAAATGTGGCTTTAAGCACATAGTTGTGCATATTATAAAGGAAACTGTAGCAACATATATTTGAGGGGAGAAAAGCATTAACTTATTTAACTGATTAACAATAGTCTAACATTACTTAAAGAGTCATGTACTCAGTCTATTTTCTCTCCTACCAAGGTGTGAGCTGCCTGTCTTCATCTCACTACCCAGAAATTGTGTAGGTAATTAGAGGAACATGTTACCTCTGAAAGCTAACTAGTTGAATAAGTTAAATCAATGATCATTTATCCCTAGGACTCTAACCCATAATTAGAGGGAGTTATTAAGTACAAGTTTTCAATACAAATTTTACACATTTTATTTTATATTATAAATCCACCTCACAGAATTTGAATCAAATTTATAACTCTTTTTATAAAGAGTAACTAATAGTAAAAATATATTTTAGATTTTTTTCCAAAACAGAGATCCATTAGCAGTCATATTCAGTTTTATACCAATTGCTGGAAACATGTTTATTTACAATAAAACCATACAAATTCATATAACAGCTATGAGTCTACTATAATGCATTTATTTTTTTCTTCCTTAATCCTTAGAGAAGATATATCAAATGAAATTAATTTGTTTTTATGTAAATCATCCCTTCTGTGTTACTCCCATAAATGATCCATAATTACTTATGCTGGAGAGGAAATGATCTTAACACAAATATAATTAACAATGGGAAGAATGGGTTGGTCTAAAAAAAACTTTTTATGAAGGTCAATTGCTATCATTGGAATTTTCTGCTTTTTTGTCCAAGGACTATTGGAAGACAGATTTTGTATTTCCCTGTCAGCTCATGTTTGACTTTTGCCATTTATATAAATACAATGTAAAAAGTCATAGAAGAGGTAATGGGTACTTCCAGCTTTTCTGCTAACATAAGAAAGATGCAAGGGCTCTAATATTCTTAGTCATTGACATTTACAACTGTGGGTTTGTTTTTAATACAGGGCAGTGAGCAATGTACTTAAGGCCTTAGAAAATGCTTTATGGCATACACTAAAGGTGAATCACATTTTTACTAGATTTATTAGCTACAGGAACTGCAATCTCAAGAGGAAATTTAGCCAGCTTCAGCCCAAGTAGTGCTTCTTACAGTTATTTCCTCTTGAATTCTCAGCAGGACTAAGGCATTCTAAATGTTCTATTCAGGGATCCTGGTTTCTTTCCCCCAGCTGGTTTCAGGGATCCTGGTTTCTTTCCCCCAGCTGGTTTCTGCCACCTTGGGTACTGACAGAGTACTCATTAACAAACTAATTGATTTTTATTAATTATCTGTGGTATAATCTTTTCACTGCCCCCCCCACTAGTATCTAAGCTTATTAACTCCAAACACACACATGCACACACACACAACATAAGTAGTCCTAAAGAAAATTTGGAATAAAAATGAACTTAATTATATAGATTGCTCACACAAATCAAATGTTAAGAAAAGCAAAATATTCTATTTTTAAATGCTATTCCACAAAAATTATATAAAATTATAAATATTGAGCTGAAAATATCCATTAAAATAAATAATATCCATTATATAGTTCAAATATTAGTTTAGCTATAAAAAACAGTTCCGTATTTACATTGTAATTATAAAACTATTCATATGAAAACATAACTTAGTAAGAGCAAAGTCTCAGCAATGCAAGAGAACAGAAATTCTTCTGTACTGTCTTTCTGAAGGATTGGATATAGTCTTTAATAAAGCTACATCAACACAAAATGCATTATTAAAATGTTATTAAAGTAATAAAAAGAAAAATTGTGGAACTGTCAATCTAATAGCCTAAAAGGGAACTAATTGAAACATGAAGTTTGGGATAAAGGTTCCCATATCCAAATCCCTGCTGTCCCTCTTTCTAGCTATGTGATTTGGGGCAAATTCCTTTAGTTTTGGAAGCCTCAGATTCCTTTCTTGTAATATATATATATATTTAGACTAATAAAAGAGAAACATGCAAATTAACTATCACTCCACCACTCTGCTACACCCACCAGCCAATCAGAGTATGCAAATTAACCCAACAAAGATGGCGGTTAATTTGCATACACAGGCATGGAGCTAATACTGAAGATGACTGAAGATGGCGGCGGCAGCCACGGAGCTGGAGCGAGCAGGAGGCTTGGGTTGCTCCCAGTGACGGAGGAAGCCAAGCTTCCCGCCGGCCCTGGACTCCACTCAAGGAGTGGCTGGGGGCCTGGGCTCTGCTCAAGGAGTGGCTGGGGGCCTGGTTCACCAGGGGGCAACCCAGTCTTCCAGCCAGCCCTGGCCTCCTTTTGAGGAACTGGAAAAAAAAAGGAGGGGCTGGGAGCAGCCGGAGTGGAGAAGCCAAGCCTTGCTGCTGCGGCTGGACCAAAGGCCTGGGTCCCGGGTGCCGAAGGAAAACCGGTGCCAGCAGCAAGGGGAAGGAAGGCCTATTGCGCGAATCTTCGTGCAACAGGCCACTAGTATATATATAAAAGCCTAATATGCAAATTGTCCTGTGGGAGTTCTACAGGGAGACAGCTCGCTTGCTATGATGTACACTGACCACCAGGGGGCAGCGCATAATGAAGGAAGGCCCTTGCTGGCATCTGGCAGCTGGCAGCTGGGGCAGGGAGGCCCCAGCCAGAAGGCCCCGATCGGCCCTGATTTCTGCCTAGGCCTAGGGACCCTACCTGTACATGAATTTCATGCATCAGGCCTCTAGTAGTGGAATAATAGTAGTACTACCTAGTTCATTGGGTTGTTGTGAAGGAGAAAATGCTTAGTATCATTTCTAGCACATGATAAAGGCTTAGTAAATGATACATGTGTGAACACTATCACATTATCCTTTTCATTATTTAGTCCTGCATTTACTGATATACAAACATCAATTTTGTAGTTTATTTTGTATTGCTTTTAAAAGAAAGTAACTCTAAATTTAAATTTTTATCCAATATTTTATGTTGGGTCTTTCACAGGATCCAATAAAGAGTTTATTATGTTAGGCCCTAAACCCACCCCGCCACCAACCTCACAAAAACAAACAAACAAACAAACAAACAAACAAACAAAACATTTTCTCCATCATTCTTAATACCATGAATACATTTGTATATCAGTTATCACTTCCAACCACCATTGGCATCAAATTAGTTTTTCTTGTAAATGTCTAGGTACTATGTAAATCTTAGTATTTCCATGGCTTTACTCCAGGCTATATAAACTTCTTATGTTTGTACTATTAGCTTTTGAACCATTTATGGACAAGATTCCAAAAAGAATTGTTTATATTTACTATATTGTACCTTCACTAAAATATATTTGTGGAATAATATGAGACACACGAATGGTACAGAATCCAACCAGTTATCTTCCTCCAATAGTTTACTGATGGTTATGATTTTTTTCCCTCAGAACTAATACACTCTGAATCAAGATGGACCTCATTTTTTAACTCAAGAATTTAGTTCTTTATCTAAAAACAGCATTTCTTCTAAAATTTTCTATGCTTTGCTTTATTACCCTCTCACCAGAATTAATATCAGAAATATGGTCTTGGTTAAGAAATAGCTTTCAAAATTTTTTTCATATTTATTAATTCATTCAACTAACATTCTGAGCAACTTTTATTCATCAGACAATATACTAAGCAAAACACTAAAAACAGAAGATGTGCTAGTCCCTCATCAGAAAAACAGGGTCAGTGGGAACTATCATAGAGTCACGGAGGATTAAATTACATCATCCATGAACTTAGCAAAGTACAACTCTTTGAAACTAGACAAAAAAAATACTGTAATAACAGGGAGAATCTAGTGATAAACATTCATTGGTACTGCTATAGGAATAGTCTCATTGTAACAGCATGTTGAAATATATTATGGAGACAGGGAATGTCATTCCAAGTTTTGAAAGACTACCTTCAAAGGTACAAATGCATTTGAAAAATCAAGAGTATTTGGAAAACGGTGAAAACTTTTATTTGCCTGGGAAGAAGTTTCAGATAATGGGAAGGAGGAAGAGTAGCTGAGTGGTAAAATATGGTCAACTTATAATTGCATGTATAGGCCATAAAAGTTTGTTTTATATTTTTGTGGGTCAGGATCTGATGGCTCTCTTCTAGAAATGCATATATATCCATGGTTTGTCATTTATTCTCATGGAGTTTTATGGACACCTGAAAGCCCTTCAGTGTCCCAGATTATGAGTTTCTGCTTAGGCAATAAAGCCCAGAAGAGATTTTTAATCAGTGGAGTAAAATGATTATATTGCTTCTTTGGAAAAATACTCTAATTTCAATGTAAAGGAAGGAGAATAGGTAAGGGAAGATGTTGCTGGCAAGAGTAAGGAGGCGATTGAAGTAGCCCAGATTAGCAAAAATAGGCAAATTAGGTAAATGTCCTTATCCTTCTCAAGTACCTTAAGTCACTTTTACAGAGAGTGTTACCAGTTAACATGCATGTCTCCTTTACTAAATTGCCAAGGTCTATTCCAGACAAGGAGTAATTTCTCCGTATAGAATACTTTAATGAGGTTTAGGGCATCACCAATGAATAAGAAGAATCAGTAACTGGGGACATTTCTGTAGTAGAAGCAATAGAATTTGGCAAGTGGTGAAATATAGAGAGTGAAGGAGAAAGAGTAGCCAAGATTAATCTGAATGTTTCTAGCTTAAGAGACCAAGAAAACAGGATGAGGATTAAATTTTGTCAGGTAACATAAATTTTATTTTTCAAATGCAGAGTGCACACCCATTCTGGTGGCAATAGAGATAATGTGTTCAGGAGAAAAGGTATACCAGAGAAATAGAATCTGGCATCACTAGCAAATAGAAATCGCTAATGTACTGGCAATGTATGATATTTTGCATAGAGATCACACACGACAAGGAGAAAAGCACAGAAATTATCAATATTTAAACAGCAGATAAGAGAAAAGGAATCAGAAAAAGAAGAGTACGAAAGGGTGGTCAGAGTAAAAGAAGCAAGAGAAAATAACCAGAAGCCAAAGAAAGTGAGAATTCCAAGAAGTAATGGGAGGAGGTTTTGGCTACAGGGAAGTTAGGTAAGATAAAACCTGGAAACGATTGCCAATTGGAGATGTGAGCTATTTCATGAGAGCACTTTCAGAAGAAAATGCATAAGCCTAACAGTAGAGTGCTGAAATGTCATTTCATAGTGGGAAGGAATATCAGAGAATATACAGATCTTTTCCAATCAATTTTCACTGATGGCAAATGAGGCTTTGGATAGTGGTTTTTTGACAAGACAGTAGGGCTAAGAAATTGTGGTTTCTGAACTATTTTCTAAATGATCTGTTTGGATACTTAGATAAAGGCCTACAGACACAGGAAATACTAAACATTTTTTAAAAGCCAACAATTCTGAAGTCAGTGGAACATGGGGAATCCAGTGTGTACCACCTTCCTGAGAATGAAAAAGAAAGGTGCCCATGGAAGAAAGTCTGCTCTTAATCATTACGTACATGTTAAAATGTGCATGTTTATATTTCTGCATAGAAATATGCAGTTTTGTGATATCTGCATTTATTTTCCTTGATCCATATTAGAGAATGAATACCATGAAAATGGAAAAGAATACATCCTTTGCAACTCCTTAGTTATCCCAACAAGTAAAAACAAATTTCAACAAGATAGAATTAGGTGAAGGTTTTTCTGTCATTGTTTGTGTGTTTATTTTACATATCATATGAAGTCTCATTTCTAGATTCATTTTAGAATTTTTCCATCTAAGAATAGACTCTTCATGTTATTCTCTTCCTGACCAAAGTCCAACAAAGTGAAGTGATCTTTATGTCCACACCTAGAAAGTAAAGCTTTCCTTCTCTCCCCTTTGATAAATGGTCTATTTCCTCAGTAATCTGATTTCTACTTGTCAGGAAGAAAAACTGAATAATTAATTTTTACTAACAGATTACAGATTGATTATAATTTAATAAGATACAGATAGCAGTAGGAAGCAGTGCTTTAACTCAGAAAGTGTTTATTGATGAAGTTGTAGCAGTGTGGGGATATTGGGAATAACACACAATTAAGTCCCTATATTTACGAAACAGCATACAGAGAAATGTCTACTCTGCTAATATAGAAAGTTGGATCTGAATGCAATTACATTTTAATTTAAATCTTTAAAACAACTTATCAGGGTACTTTTGTATTAGGCTATAAATATTAATAACTTCTTTATGTAAAAATACATAAATAAAGTCTAAAATTGGTAATACATGTGCAGCAGGAAATGTGTATAATAAATCCTACATAATAAAAGGGTAATATGCAAATTGACCCTAATGGCAGAACTACCAGAACGACCGCTCTACCAGTCACTATGAGTTGCACTAACCACCTTTCGGTTCCTTCCCCTGGCTGGCAGGCTCTGATCAGCTGATGGCTAACGGGGAACTGGGGGTGGGTGGCGAGGGACACAGGCAGTGCCAGGCCAAGGCCCCCACCCCACTGGTTGCCCCACACACAGAGGGCAGCCCGTGGCAGCGGCGGGGTCGGCGAGTGGGCGGGAATGGCCAACCTCTCTTTCCCTTCTCCTGGCTACCAGGTTCCGATCGCCCAGTGGTGAATGGGGAACCAGGGTGGGTGGCAGCAGAGGGCAGGGCCAATGAGCAGGTGGAATGGCTGACCTCTCAGTCCCTCCCTCTAGCCAGCAGGCTTTGATCCCCCGCTCCCCAATGGCAAACGGGGAACTGGGGTTGGGTGGCAGCTAGAGGCGGGGCCAGCTGTGGGCAGCCTGGGAAGATGGCCCTGATTGCATGCCAGGCCTAGGGACCATACCTGCGCACGAATTTCGTGTGCCAGGCCTCTAGTTTGTAATAAAAATCTGAGAACAAATTAGATGTTTTACTATAGATAAAAGTTAAAATAACTTTGTATGATTAATACTGTGCTTCCATTTAAAAGTCAGTATTTAGTTATTTTCACAACTTTGACATGTATGTGTACTGCAAGATCCCATGAAATCCTATATAATAAAAGTGTAGTATGCAACAAGGGTGTGAGGCCAGCCAGGCAGCGGAAGGGAGGGAGGCCCTGGCCGGCTGCCGCCAGCCACTAGGGACCATACCAGTGCACGAACTTTGTGCACTGGGCCTCTAGTAATATATAAAATAAAATATTTTAAAAAGAAGGAAATACACTAAGATTTTGACTGGTTATTTTTTGGGCTGTGGATGGGTGGTTTTTATTCAACCTTTTCTGTGTTTTCAAAAATGAACAACTCATTAGCAAAAAATTTAAAAGTATTTTAAGATTTAGGAGTACAGAATCAGGTGGGGCAAAGTAGTACGCTACAAAGGGAACATTTTTGTCACTAGTATATACAGGTCTAACTTGAGGTTCCAATGTTTTCACCAGGTGCCATTTTATCCCACTTAACAATAACTCACACTCTTAGCACATGCAAGACTGAATCCAAGCACAGAAACAAAAGTAGATGAGCTGAAATGACTCAACTCATGGCAAAATCCAAACACATCTCATATACTGACCAATTCATATATTGCTTAATGATGGCCTTTTACCCAATGCTAAATAACTGGTTTTAGAATAAATCCTCAAGATTACAAACATTGGAAAATTTAAAACTATACCTATGGGCCCTAGCTGGTTTGGCTCAGTGGATAGAGCATCGGCCTGCGGACTGAAGGGTCCCAGGTTCAATTCCGGTCAAGGGCATGTCCCTTGGTTGTGGGCACATCCCCAGTAGGGGGTGTGCAGGAGGCAGCTGATCAATGTTTCTCTCTCATCGATGTTTCTAACTCTCTATCCCTCTCCTTTCCTCTATGTAAAAAATCAATTAAAATATATTTTAAAAAAACTATACCTATGGTTCAGTAAACAAAAATCTCTCAAAGATAATGAAAACTATTGTTATTTCTTCCTTAACTTTCTTCTAAATTTTGACTCCTCTCAAGTTTGATACTTTTGAAGAAAAAAGTAAAAGCAAATGAAACAAAGTTGTAAAAACAGGAAATAGTCTGAAGAGTGCACAGTAATGGTTATAAGATTCAGCTTTGTAAACCAATCAAAAATTTGTTAGTATATAATGATAGTCACATTATATAATTTTTCAATAAAATGGAAGGAAGCACAATTCTCATTGTCATGATGAGCTGCATCAGGTGTTGCTTTTGCTGTTTGTTGTTGTTTTTTGTTATTTTTTTAGATTATCAAATACAAATAGAGACAATGATCTTAGAATAAAACACACATACACACACACACACACACACACTTCTCCAACAACACTATATAAAGTTCTAATTTAAAAGCAACAGCAAAAGAAAGTCTTCAGTGTCAGGGAAGTAGACAAAGAAGTATTATCTATCTAACATGAAAATACTATGACAATTTTGTCTGACATAAAAAAGATTACTATACAAACTGCAAATTATTTTATGGTATTCCTGAACTTGCCTTTTCTTCCTTATCAGGTATATTTCCTCTGTGATAAACAGATTTAATGAAGCCATGTTAATAGGAATAAGCTCAAACCTTGGTAAGAATCATAGAATAGCAAAGAAGAAAATCAATGATTCTAACTAGCTCTTTTGAAAAATGTTCACTTGGGCAGGGAGCAAGGGAATTAGATATCTACCCTGTGCTTTTATCCTTATAGGTCAGTTAATAGTCCTACCACAGGTCCAATACGATCTGATTCTATTTTATGCATGAACACTAGTCAGGTGATATGCTGGTATATAGATTCTAGCACCACATTCTTTTACTTCATTGAGATTAATTTGGAAGTAAATTTATTACTCCTATAATTAAGCTGTTGACAGTGACTGAAAGCTCACATAGAAAGATTGCTATTTACCTGTTTTTCTATACAATCCCAGTTTCAGACACCAACATTAAATGAAAGGGTATTTTAGTTATCTGTGTTTGGGGGTGGGGGGTGTCTAAAAATAATCATTTAGCCTGGCCAGTGTGGTTCAATGGTTGAGCATTGGCCCATGAACCAGGAGGTCAAGTTCAATTACCAGTCAGGGCACATGCATGGGTTGCAGGCTCAATCCCCAGTGGGGGGCATGCAGGAGGCAACTGATAAATAATTCTCTCTCATCATTGATTTTTCTATCTCTCTATCCTTCTCCCTTCCTCTATCTCTAAAAATCAATAAAAAAGTACTTTAAAAAAATCATTTAGAACCTATTTTATCATGCAAGTACTTTCAAGAACACTTTGTTATTTTTTTATATCTATCCCTCTTTTCCACTTTATTTATTTTAACAATAGGCACCAAAAAGACCTAAAATATCCAGAACATTGGGAAACTTCTTAAGAGAAAAGTAAAAACTAAATTATTTCTATGAAGGGTTTGCCCAGGGATGAAAGCACTCTTACCCTAATACCACAAAGTCAAATTCAGAACTATAAAAAGAATTGCCTGGGAACTCCTTGACATATATCTGTGGGACACTTCTCTGCCTCCTAGCCATCCAAACAGTGACTCATGGTCCTACACAGCCAATCTTCCCAGTAAAGATTCCCATGATGTAATTGTAGGCAACCAGGATGCCTAAGCCTATCCCAATTATCAGAGACATCATAGTTTCAGCACAGTGTTAGGCATACTGCAATTGCCCACTGCTTTTTTTAAAAAAACTTTTTCAAAAAGAAAAATGCTTGCTCAGAAATTAATAATTCCCGTGAAGAAATATCATTTTGAAATCAATAGTTATGTAGATATGTAGACATAATATAAATCACATATCTATACATATTATACAACAGGTAGTCTATATTATAAAAAATACACATTTGTATGTAAATACATAACAAAACATAAAGTACACTTCAAGAAGAAAATATTTGCTAAATACCAGCTTTATTTCTCTCTTCACTAAAGATAAGTCATGTCTAACATCCTTGTCATGGTATATGGCAAAGAAATTAGACATGGTAACATATACAGGAATGAGAGACAAAATAGAATGATATAAAAGACAGTAGCCATGGGGAAATGAGTGCATATTAAAACATTTGTTTTTATGTTTATTTTATTCAAAAATTTGCTCAACATATATTTATTAATCACTTATTATTGACATTAATGCTTATATTTTGAAATGTGAAAGTTAAATTTCTATAATTGAGAAAAATTCTATCCTTACTAGATTTATAGAGCAATTACAAGGAATAAAACACAAAATGCTCTGAAAATGGCAACTCTTAATAAATTGAAAATATTTAACATAATTTCTAGAGTTATTTAATCAATGGTAAGAGAATGAGAAGTTTAAGTATTAAGTATATTTATAGAGAACTAAAGAGTAAGAGTATTTTAGACACAATGCTACAAGGGAAAATGGAGTGGGAATCCCAAAGCTTAACATCTTCATTTTGTTCTAGTTGCATGGTCTTGGGTAAATCGCTTAACTTCACTGAAGAGTGTAAACTATTTTAATTTTCCTAGATGCATAATTTAATATGGGCTTAAATATTTGAAGAAGATTTACTTCTTAAAGTACTAGCTTATATGTGATTTAGTTGATGTCTGTGTTCTATTTACAAAATATATACATATGGTTTTCCGAATAATATCAAACTATTGTTAAGATCATATTCTCCTCATTTAAAGATTATCCGCAAAAACTATTTGCCAAGAAGAAAGTTTTAAAGGTGTAATACTTGTGAAAAAATGTTATTTTGCATATGGATGCTTGGAAAGTCATAATTTTTGCAAGCTCTAATTCTCAGACTTAAGTTTTTAGGGTGTACTATTGATAAAGATTTGTATGATGAGATACATTTCTGCAGCTCTGGATTTATGACAAGGTAATTTCTAGACATGGACTAGCATTCAGAGCATCTTTATAGACAAGCTGAAATAAAAGCTGACTGGCTTTTTCTTTATAATAGGCTTTATAATAGCCATTTTAGTTCATGATGGAAGAGAAAGAATATCAAGTCTGATGCATTGACTCTCACAAAAGTGAATGTGACCTGTTACATATGGACTGTGTACAGGGGACGGAGCAGGATGTGGAGGTATCTGGGAATGTGTTTTGGGATAGGAAGAAAGCATGCAAGGGCACATAAGAGAAGAAATAATCTTATTATGGTAGATTAATAAAAAAGCACCTTATATGCTAAACAGAAATGTACCTTTACCAAATTCTGTTAATGATCTTGATATGCATTTGATAGCAATTCTGCTAAGAAAATGCTTCCAATATCAAGAGGTAAATCATTGTAATAAGGGCTCTGTGTAGACTGGATTGATTGTAGAGGTTTGAGCCACCATCCGTCTTACTTTGAGACTACTGGAATGACCCTGATGTTTTAAAAGTATACATAAATTTTCAATTTGTTCTTATCAGATAAGAAATACATTGGCCTTAAACTGAAATAAATCCCTTGAGAATACTGTCAGTAGCCTTCTTCAAAAATTATGTAGCTAAACCTCATCTTAATAAGGATTTGGCCAGTAATAAATCTACCTTATATATAAATCAAATAAGCAAATAGATTATTACATCCATGTGATTCTATTTAGCTCCTGACTTCTGGTAATATCAAAAGAATTTGTTGTTGCTTTTTTGTTTGTTTGTTTTAGTATATGTTTATACATAAATACACACATACACACACACACACACACACATTACAATGTTTATAATCTCCTTTCTTCCAAACATCACAGCTCAAAAAGTACCAAGATATACATGTTAGAATCATTTATCTTCTTTTTTTAATATTTTATTGATTTTTTACAGAGAGGAAGGGAGAGGGATAGAGTTAGAAACATGGATGAGAGAGAAACATCGATCAGCTGCCTCCTGCACACTCCCCACTGGGTATGTGCCTGCAACCAAGGTACATGCCCTTGACCGGAATCGAACCTGGGACCCTTGACTCCCCAGGCCGATGCTCTATCCACTGAGCCAAACTGGTTAGGGCAAATCATTTATCTTCTTAAACTGTTTGTAATTGAATGTGTTGAAGAACTAGTATTATTAAATGTTCACAATTTTTCAAAGTAACTTTTTCCTATCATGTCTAAGTATATTAGCTCTATTCATTAAATGTAATATTTTTGGAGACATTTATACATTTGAATTTTTAGTCAGTTAAAAATAAGTGTAAGAATAAAACATTCTTTATAAAATTGTCTGCAGTTAAGAAATCAGTTACCTCAAATGAAATCGTCAAAGAAAAAAAAATGAGACACCTATCTTTGAAGAATATGTTTTAGAAATTTTAAAATAACATTTTAAAGAATTTCTGGTATTTCCTAGTGATTATTTTACCAAGCACCTTAAATATATTAAAATAGAATAGTTACTATTTCTTAAAATGAAATAAAATATGCGACATAAGTTGAAAAGTCTTATTTAACAAAAATAATGGGTGAAAATAGTACAACCTAAAGAGGAGGAGAAAAGGAAAGAAAATTAAATGTCTCTTAAGAAATATCCTGGTCAAGTAGATTATATCTTATTTTATAGTACAAGCCAGGCTGAAATTTTATAATGAAATGACCCTGACCTGAAGCCTCCTTTGTAAATGACTAGTGCCTTAATTATTTGCATCTGTGAACTCAAATGAACATACTTAAGGATATATCAATATGCTCATAAATCATCTGCAGGCGATAAGTAGTCCAACATAGATAATTAGAGAATTTACGGAAGGCTTCCTCCCTCTGTTTATCTGCTTATGACATTTGTGGTACAGCCCTAACAGCAGGATAATTACTAGATTTATTCATCAAACAAAATCACGCCTTCTGGGAATGCACAGTGACTCTGGTTTTAGGACTAATAAAGACATTTTTCACCAAAACTCAAGTACTAATTTGCTCAATAACTAGCTGCAATAAGCTTTTATGGAAGCACTCAAAGAAAAGGCTTGGCACCAGAGGGCAGATAATTAAAGGTGCAGTATCCCTATACAAAAGGACCTGAACAATTCCCTGACCATATTAAAATTTAATTGTTGAATGTTAATTGAAAAAAAAATGTATAAGTCGCTCCTGTTCTCTGCATTTCAGTATTCTCCTCAGATCAAAAGCATACCTGCATGTCAAGTTAGCAACAAAAAGCTAAAATAAAGTGCTTTTCACAGTTGTCATAGAACACCCCAGTATTAAGTAAACAAAAATTAAGAGTTTTCCCACAATAGTTATCCTACATAAGGTAAGAATATATTTGCTTTGAATTTCTTCTCCCTCCACCCCATGTCTCTCTCCTTCCATCCCTCTCCCACAAATAGAAGCGTTATGGTCACTTAACTTGTTTTTTTCTTAAAAGTTGCAATAACTTTGCAAGTGAAGATAGCTCAGTATATTTTAGTGATTTGAAAATATAAGTATTCCTTGATTGCATTTTTAACTTCCTACATTTTTGCAAGTGTGGTGTTCGTTAGGATTTGTTCGTTAGGCTTTCTCTTCTAGATTCCCAAAAGGAAGCCACTTCAAAAAGCGTTCTTAACCTAACCGATTGAGCATCATTAATTAGGTAAATTGGCCACAGCCCAGTGTGCTTTTTCTCATGGAATATTGTTTCTCAAAGAGTGATCGTAACCTCAGTTAAACTCTAAATGTTTACATCACCATTCTGCTAAAAGAAATAGAATTACAAAGTCTTATTTGTTCAATGTTTCCACATGGGACAGCTAGAGTGTCCTCCAGAAGCTAAGCTCCTACTAGACCAAAATCAGGAATCCCCAGGCCTTTGGGCTCCCTGTCTGCTGCAGAGGAATGATGAACTACACAAAATGCAGACTTTTAAACTCATATTTAATTGTTTAATGTCATGGCTCTTGGTAGAGCATTGTTGCTTGAAAAATAAATTGGGTAATTCAATTAAATGGCTACAGAAGATACATCATATCAGATGTAGAAAGGCACTAACCCCAGCTTGAACTTGACGTCCCCCATCGCTTCACTTATTTGACAAATGGATTCTTGAAAATAATTGAAACACATGGCTGCCAGCATAGGTCAATAATACTTTTTTGCCATTCAGCCTCTTAACAGCTTCCATTTTTTTCCTGCACTGTGCCATTCAGGGCAAAGATTGCATTTGCCTGGTAAATCATGCAAGCATTATTACTAAAATGGGACTAAATGCAATGAAAATGGACTACATAAAAGTAATGGCACTTAAGTAAAAGGAAGACCATCTACTAGGGCAAACACTAAATGTCAGAGTTAAATACTATATGACATTACTTCCATTACAAGCTCATATTATGCACATAAGAAAGCAAACTCCCTAACTACAGCTGCATACTACATTTTCATATTGTTAACTTCACCAATGTTTTCAAGACACCACTGTTAATCCAGATTTAAAGCAGAGCTACATTTCTGATATTTCAAGTTTTGTTTTGTTTTTCTCGATCTCTAGGTATAATATTACATTTAGGCAAAAACTGAATCACTGCCTAAATTTTCAGTTTAACTTCCATGATAGATTTAAATATTGGTACTTGGTCTATTTAAAAACACTGGAAAAATTATAAAGAAATTTAAGGAAGTGTGTTGTTTAGATAAAAAGGTTTGGATGGCAAGAAAAAAACAAAATGTGTTTTAACCAAGAATATACAGATTGAGGGGTATATTGAAAATATCATAATTTCTTCTTAAACATTAACTTTAGCGTGTTAGTATACTGTAAATGGCTAAGAGAGAACTAGTAGATAAAGCAGATATAAAGATCCAAATAGAAACAGACCTTTATTGTTTTCTATTTGGAACAAAAGACTACCAATACCGTAGTGTTTTTAGTTTAGTTTAGTGTTGGTTTTGATCATTAAAGATGTCCCAGTTTCTTAATGTTCAAACTTTCAACAATTATTTCACAATTAGGTAATACTACTTAGAGATAAGAATTCAAAATGCCTAGGATTGACTCCTGCCTCTATCCCTCTGCTATGAGCAAATTACTTAACCTATTTATGCCTCAGTTTTCACATCTGTAAAATAAAGATAAAGATAGTTCTCGCCCTCCTGAGTTTCTTAAGAGGATTAAGAAAGAGCTTAATGTACTGCCTAACAATAAAGGCTCAATAACTGTCTCCAGGCATTGTAAATAGAAAAGTATGAATCCCTCATACGGTGCTTTTATGTTCTTAAATGAACACATGGTATTTTAACACTGGAATTCCACATATATTCTCAGGTCGTGGTTTTGTTTTGTTTTTCACCCTTTTTGAATCATAAGCTCTTTTAACTTTCATCCTATTGATCAAACTGTCTTTCCTTCTGAAATGGTAACTCCTTAACGTTACACTGAAAATATCAACAGTCATTGATATCAAACTTCAGATGAAACTATTTACCTTCCTTTCGGAGCTAGCTGTGCCACACAGGTTCCCAAAGTTTATCAGAGGACTCTTTTCTTCAACCATGGTTAGTCAATACTGGGAAAACAAACTTCCTAGGCTGCTTAAAGGAAGTGATTATGGTCCACAAAGTGTTCCACATTTTTTAATGTCAGTCATTTGTTATACATTTTCTTTTGAAGCAGACCACAACCCACCCAAACCTACATTATTCCACCCCAAAAAAGCCATTCCTTGAGTCTTTTACTGGAGCTAAACAGGTGTGTGTGTGGGGGGGGGGGGAGGGGCAGGGGCGGGCGGCAATTTGTGGGCTATATTGCAATCAGCATTACTGTTTTCCCTGGCTTATTTTCTACAAAGATTTTGGTTATTAAATAAAATGATCCAGTAAAGAAAAGTTTAACAGATCTGTGGAAATGCATTTCAAAATCTAGGTTTGTCTTGGGCTTTCAGTGAACTAACTAGGTTTAAAAATAACACTGTAAACCCCAAAACGCTGGGGTGGGTAGAAAACAGTGATCTTATTTGTCAGAACTATTTTTCAAGCAATACAAAGAAAAACTGTAAAATAACTAAAACTGCAGAGACGAAGGGTAAATCACAGATCACAGACACAATTGCATGATTCAAGTATCAGGATGATATTCTTGATATACTATGCAAATCAATAAAAAAAAACTAAGATTCACAGATTCATATCTACTACTTGAGAGTGTTCAATAAAACTAATTTAAAGTTATTAAAATTAATAAAATCCTGATACATTTATCTTCATACATAAAATGTAGTTATTTGAGATTTTTAGCCTTGCATTGAATTATTAGTATTCCTTGCCTACTATGATGTAATTTTATTTTACATATTCTCTCAGTAAAATATTCATTCTTCAAATTTGAAAATCAAGGATCATAACGCAAGGACATTTGTATGCACACTTGCAGAAATATATTTAACTCTAGAATGACATTCACAAAAAAATAAATATGCATTTTTAAGAATGTATTTATTTTTAAAAAGAACTCTAATGGCAAAATTTGCTATCCCAGGTGCTTTGTCTAGACAGGGTATTTCAAAATTCTTAAGGTTTACTTTTTTCAATTAAGGATTATGGAAACAATCCTGGTAAGCCTAAAGGGTTTTGAATTCTGCTTGTAGAACATTAAGCAAACATGGGTATCTCCAGATTCACAAAGCTCCAATGAAACCATGTGTATATAATTAGATCAATCAACAGGAGCCATTATGAGATATGTCTTAAAAAATCTTTTAAGAGGCAGCAATGTAGAAAGCATTAATTCTATCCACATAAGACCTAATTCACTCAGTACACCAACATCACCTAAATCTATAATGGTATTAAGTCTATTAATGGTATGTAAGATAAATATTTTTTAAATTAAGAAAAAAAAACAGGCACATATGAATGTCTTAATTTTATTGTATTGTCAGACAGGAGAAATGACATTTTTACAAGATAAATTATGTTTTCCAACGAAATCTTTCTTTTCTAAACAAAATACCAAATGTTATCATTGCTACCTGGGCAAACAAAAACAAAGACCTTAAACCAAGAGGATGAGTTGGTCTGGAAATAAGCCTTTACTTATAATAAGACAAACTAAAAGAAAAGGCTAACTACGTTAACAAACCAAAAGCTACTAGCTCTCTTCTCAACTTTCTTGTGCCTCTTGTGACTTCTACGTCCTAGGATATAATGAAACAATTGGAATAATGCTTCGTATTGTTTCTCCTAAAATATTACATTTGTGAGCTTTCATGAAGGTAAGTTGCAGAGTAAACAGCACCTTATAATAGCAAAAGATGTTTAAAGACTTACTCTGAATCCAAAAGTTAATAATTTAAGTATGCACCTGTATTGCTTGTCTAGGACTGCTATAACAAACACCATAGACTGGGTGGCTTAAATAACGAAAAGTTATTTACTCACGGTTTTAGAGGTTAGAAATCCGTGTTCGAGGTGTCTGCAGATTTGGTTTCTTCTGAGGCCTCTCCGTGGCTCACAGGTGGCCACTTTATGCTGCGTCGCACGTGGCCTTTCCTCGGTACAAACACGCATGTCTGTTTCCTAACCTCCTCCTCTTATAAGAAAGCCAGTCATGTTGAATTAGGGCCTACCTAGCCATGTGATGTCATTATACCTTAATAACCTCTTTAAAAAGGCGTTCTCTCCAATTGCCTAGTCACATTATGAGGTACTTGGGGGTTATTCAACACACTGAATTTGGTGAGACACAGCTCAGCTCATAAGAAAACCTTTACAATTTCATTATCCATTTTTTAAATGACATTTCTAATTTGAGTCCAGTTAAAAACATTTGCACTCATTATTGTGGTTAATCTCACACACATGTGACATAGTGATTGTCAAATTGTAGTGTGTGTCAGAATCACCTGGAGGTCTTGTTAAAACACCGATTCTGGCCCTAGTCAGTTTGACTCAGTGCATCAGCCCGGGGACTGGAGGGTCGCAGGTTTGATTCTGGTCAAGGGCAAGTACCTCAGTTGCAGGCTGGCTCCCAACCTATGTGGGTAGCAACCAATTGATGTGTCTTTCTTACATTGCTATTTCTCTCTATGTCTCTCCCCCTCCTTTCCACTCTTTCTAAAAATCAATGGGAAAAATATCCTCAAATTAACAGACAAACAAAAACACAGATTATAGGCTCAGCCCCAGAGTTTCTGATTCGGTGGATCTGGGGTGAGGCCTAACAATTTGCATTTTGGACAAGTTCCCAGGTGGTGCTGCTAATCAGGGGACTACATTTTGAGAACCAGTGATCTACTACAGACTTTCCCAAACTATTTTCATAGCATTAGTGTTCCCTGAAATGTTAACGGGAATTTTTACAGAAAAACCAACAGTAAAGTTCTTTTGGGCTATGCAACATCTGGAGGTATGCTCTTAGAGATTTTGACATATTATTGGAATATTAATAACAAACATACTTAATATAATAAATTTTCCTAGAATTCCTGCAAAAAGAAAAACTCATTTAACTTTTAATTTTCTAAACTTACTTGACTATGTAACGCAGTTTTACAGGTAACAACATATCATATCTATCTTTGAAAAACTTGGCTTAGCATCTTCAATTGTCTCATATCAAATCAACATTTTCAAAGCTGTGTCCCATGGAATACCAACAGAAATTTTATTAAAATGCTAATGGGCGCATCAGAGATGGGGGAAAAAAAACTTTCAGAGTTTGGAAAATTCTTCAGCAAAAAAAGGCTTACTGTTTTATTTGATTTGATTCTGAGTTCAACAAACTCACTTGAACAGGAATATATTTTGTAATTCAAAGCCTATGGTTTATGTGTACTGAATGTGAGCTTTAATAATCAGCTTATTGAACTATAAACAAAAGTTACTCTTTAGACATTACACCTTTATGCACATTTGCATAATTAATCCTGAAAAGACATTTTTGAAAACACTAGGAATATAAACATATACACACACACATACACACACAATAACACAACTACCATCATTTCCTAATTAAGTTTGAGACTCACAAATTTGTGATTAGTAAATTAAAAATGTAGATCAGTGTGGTTTGGAACAGTTCTTGTATTGCCATATGGAAAAAACAACAACTAGGAAATGCATTCAGAATGTAATTGCATACCAAATCCAGGCCATTTTAAATTTTTTTTACAAATATGTATGGTCTCATGCTCTTTTTTTCACAGGCAATACTTCTCAAATTCTAAAGTAGAGAGTATTAAAGGAGGAATAAATAAATAAAAGTAATTGAATAACAATTATGTTTTAGGAAATGTTAGTTATTTTACGTACTTTATCTCAATTGATACCCTCATTAGTCTTGGATGTGGGTATTGATTGTCGTTTTCATTTTACAGCAGAAAGAACTAAATCTCAGAAATTAAACTTAGTTGAACTAGAAACAAGGTATGATAAAAAATATTGTCCTCAAATCGAGCATCTGAATAATTACAACATATGAAAAACCCTAAACCATATTTAAACTCAGAATGGGAAGGCAGAAGAAATAGGAAACAGTGGCATAAATCTCATTCTAGAATAATCAAGAAAGGCCTTTTAAGAGTATACTGAGGCATGAAATATTGTGGCTGAGAACCATACTTCACGGGTTCAAATTTTTACTCTGCTGCTAACAGCTGTGTTAATTTAGGCACTTTACTTAAACTCTGCCTTACTTTCTCCATCTAGTAAATGTGGATTATAGTTGCAGGTATACTATAAAGCAGTTATAAAAATCAAAGGAGTTAATATAGAGAGCCTGACTCATTAATTGTTAAACAAGCTATTTTTTATATTATATCAGGTATATGAGATCTGAAAAATATGATAGCATTATTTTAGATTTTTTAAATAAAACTTGTACTTTAAGAGTAAAATTAAATAATTTGTTATATAATTAAATAATTTCACTGACAGGTGAAACTTCTATAAAGTAAGGGTGAGTCATCATAAATTGATGCATTAGGAAGCATATCTGGATATTTTCAAGTAAAGCTGAGTAGCTATAATTTGAAATTTGTTTTCTCCGTTTTTAGACATTGCTCATAAAGAGTTTCTTTTTTAAAGAAACATTACTCTGAAGAAGGACTAAATATCTTTGGTAATCAAGAAAGAAAGCCATAAGAATAAAGATTTGAAGCTAGCTAACAATTCATTTTTAAAAGTACAGCAACCTACTACAATTCAGTGGTTCTCAACCTTCCTAATGCCACGACCCTTTAATACAGTTCCTCATGTTGTGGTGACCCCCAACTATAAAATTATTTTCGTTGCTACTTCATAACTGTAATTTTGCTACTGTTATGAATCATAATGTAAATATCTTATATGCAGGATGTATTTAGGCGACCCCTGTGAAAGGGTCGTTCCACCCCCAAAGGGGTCGCGACTCACAGGTTGAGAACCGCTGACTTAGTCATTATAGATGTTCTACTCTGTTTAAAACCCACGTTAAACACTGTGGATGCAATTGATCAGAAAGTGAATAACTCCTTTCATCTATAAGTTTCCACTCTGTAGTAGAGAAGGTATAATCAGTCCACAAAGAGCTATAATGTAAAGTTCTGGAACGAAGTAGAGTAAACCCCCCTCCCCCCACTAAAATCAGAGAAAAGGTCAGGAAAAATGGATTAGAGTTTGAGACAGATGAAAATGGAAGGAGAGAGATGGAAGCATCAGCATGGCAAGTTCATGGGAGAAAAAAATCATACAGGAAAGTATTGCTCAGAGAGAAAACACCCCAGTTTATTTTAAAGCACAATTACATTAGAGTGTTAGATGAAACTGTTTGAATATGCTTCAAGTCAGTTTGGGTAACTTTAAACAGCAGCTACATGCAGCTGGTTAACCTTGTCCCTTAGTCATCATTTTAATTTTAAAGAATAACTTTGACTTGTATTTATATGAGAATGAAGTGAATACATAAGTTACTAATCTTTAGCTTCAATAGTCTGAGGAATAAGGAAAGTAGGTATCAAGTGAACACAGGTGATTTGTATATAGTTATTAGAGACAAATATTCCATTTGATCTAAAATATTTATAAATTATAATTCTGGTTTATAAATTGTAATAATGTGAAAGTCTGATTTGATGAGTGGGTAGGAGAACAGTAACAATTCTACTTCATTAATAATATCTAATCACCTTTTATTGATTACTTACTTTGATTGCAAACCTTTGAACTTCTCTTTAAACTAGGCTAATTCTATTCAGTTATTATCATTTTGACAGACATTGAGAAGTTTTGAATGTTATTGCTCTGATGCTTATGCTGTGGAATTCGTCAAGGATAACTGTGAAGACTGATAGCAAGTGAAAATCATAGGATTTCATTTCATTTTGAAAGTGTGAATAGTGGCATGGGTCCTCATTCTATTGCAGGAACTTATTGCCAATTTTTTAAAAATGCAAAAATGGAACACATTATTGTTATGAATAACTCTGAACAGAGATATCTTTTAAATGCACAAAATAACATGGAAAAGGGATTTACATCTATAATAATAAAAGGGTAATGTGCTAATTAGACCGAATGTCCTTCCAGGCATTATTCCGGACGTTCTTCTGGACAAAGCCAGGGATGGAGCAAATCCCTTGTCCCGGGCGCCTGCTGGTGGCAGCTGGAGGGAAGCAGCCTGGGTCCCGGGTGCCAGAGGGAAGCCGGTGCCAGCAGCCAGGGGAAGGAAGGCCTACTCTTGCACGAATTTTTGTGCATCAGGCCTCTAGTCATAATAAAGAGCTAATATGCTAATGGTTGGGACACCGTAACACATAACAACCAATCACAGGAAGCTGCCTGTGCATGCACGGCAGGACATTGCTCTGGAGACAGGGCTGAAGTGGGGAGGCGCCCAGACCATCCCGTGCTGGGGTGAGAGCCTGTAGTGCCCCCCCCACCAGTCCTTTGCCACTGCTCGCACTCAGAGCACCCCGCCGCCCACCTGCCAGGGGAAGGAGCACAGCGCAGCAGGCAGGAGTTTTCCATGCTCTCCTCCAGCGCCATGATGGGGCGGAGCCACTGCATTGCTCCGGAGATGGGGTGGAGAAGGCGGGACCAGCCCGAGGTGACTAGAGGGACTGAGGGCGGGGCTTGAAGCGGCCAGAGAAGGCCAGAGGGGTCAGGGGCTGGGCCAGGCGTGCTGGAGCTCTGCGTGGAGAGGTTCAGGTGTCAAGGCAGGGCAGCAGGTGGATGGGCGGGGCCATGCGATTTCTCCCGCTGGGCTCCTAGTATATAAATAAATGACTATAAAAATGTGACAACACAAGTACACAAATATCACACATAGCTGTCAACTCTGCTTCTTCAGTTGTTAGTAAACCTGTATGAAAGAAATTGGTAAAACCATCATAAGAGAGTGATTATTATTTATGTATTTGCATATAATTAAAAGATTCCATAAATAAGTTCCAAACCTACCATACTACCATATTATAGAATTTTCATGAGGGTAGTCTCAAAGATCCCTGACAATTTTATACACACAGATAAACACACACAAACAGATACACACAAGTATTTTTCCCTGTGCTCCATGTTCTCATCTATCTTTCTATATCTCCCATCTGTAGTGTATTAGTTTCTGATTGCTCTTGTACCAAATGATGACAAACCTAGTGGCTCAAATAGCATTTATCATGTTAGAGTTCCAGGCATCAGAATGCCAAGTGGGTTTCAACTTGGCTAAAATCCAGTTGTTAGATAGACTCTCTTTCTTCTTGAGACCCTTGGGATTCATTTCCTTTCCATTTTTCAGCTTCAAGAGCAAGCATGTCAAACTCATGGCCCACGGGCCACATGCGGCCCACAATGAATATTTCTGTGGCCCAGCCATTATAATGGTATGCAAGAAATGTTTTAATAAAAATTTCATAACTTAATTTTTACAATATCCTGTTATACATAATCTATATATATACATGCAAAAGGCTAAGTGACCGACCATCATCTGTCTGACCCTCCGACCAACTGGCCAGCCAGTACATATGTCGTGCACTGGCAATTTAAACATTGACTCGTGCATGTGTGATACATATAAAGCTCTCTCTGGCACCAATCCAGACAGAGTAGGAATATTCCTATCTGAACTCGTTTTCGGGCATGGTCAGTTATATGTTGTTTTCTCTCGAGTTCGAAAGGTGTGTGACATTAAAGTTAAAGTTGTAAATACTTCATCCCAAGGGAAATTAGTCAAGCACTCTGAAAGTGTTTTTACTCTTAATGTGGTATACAGGGAGATATTAGAATAACTCTAATCAATTTATCAGTCATCGTTTTAATCAATGTTGTTTTTATATCATGTTTTTGTTGTTTTTATATGTTTTTTATCATGTTTTTGTTGTTTTTACATCATGTCTTTGTTGTTATATCATGTTATTGTTTATTTATTAATCAATTTATAAATTATTTTCATATATATTTTACTAATTTCATCTCTGACACTTCTATTATAGAGAAAGGGTGAATAGCGATATTAAAATATTTCTTCTAATTAATTTCCTTTCAATGTGCACAAATCCATACACCAGGCCACTAGTTATTAATAACAAACTACAGCGTTCACTAATGACTGATTACTATAGTCATGTTGGATTCATTTCCCTTACGCGCCTTACATGCAGGGGCACCATTTCTCTCCACTAATACTAGCAGTGAATATTTTAGCAGTCTATTGCCACATTGTTAGTCTTGTACTGACTTGTTTGGTATTCACAACAGGAAATATTTCCCTTTCAGAGAACAAGAAAAATAGGTTTATTTTCATTATGCTTATTAATTTGTGCAATTATTCAGTGTCTGGTAATGTTCAAGAAAAAATATTAATTTTTATTAAAATATTCTAACCACTATACCGTGTACCTGAAACTAATACCAACCAATATTGAATGTAAATTTTAATGGAAAAAAAACACATAATTACTTAGGAGATTGGAAAATAAAGATGTGTTTTACTTAGAGAGTAAATAAACTATTTTTGTAATTTGCATCTCTAATTGTCCTAAAAATTTTACATATAAAAACATGACATGGTATAATCCATCAATTGATAGAATATAGCATACTAAATCATGCAATAGATAGCTTATAATAGTAGATTTTTGCCATGGTCCAGTGCTTTCAATAATGATGTAACATAAATTTATATAAAAGCATATTTAATACATATATATGTATTTTTAAAATTTGGCTCTCTTCTTCTTCAAGAATGCAAGCACACTAAATATTAAGCACTGATCTTAATTTTTTCATAAAACACCAGTTTAATATTTTAAAGGAGAAAATTCATAGGATAAAATCTTTTTATCATTAGACTTTGTAGAGATTTCAGTCTTATGCCTTTCATACATCTTAATCTTCCACATATAATAATAAAAATCTTTATGATCTATGGCTAATTGGACTGGATACGTATAATCAACCCTCAATTATTATTTCAGTGCAAGAAAGAAATCAAATAGACAAATGAAAAGCTCAGATGAAAGAAGAACCAGAGAATCGTGGAATGTAGAGCTGAAGAGACCTTAGAGATCAGCTGCCCCAACCCCCTTATTTTACAGATGAATACATTGAGCCCGGTGAAATGAAGGGGTTTTCACAAGGTCACATAGCTGGGTTATTGGCAGATCAAGGACCAGAGAGGGTTCTGGCTCCGGCTTTCCCACAGTCCTGCACTTTCTTTTGAAGAAGTCTTTCCAGGTGAAGTAGAACCAGGGACTTAAAAATACCTAGAAACACTCCATTACAGTTTTCCAACTTTGCCCACCACATTACTTTAAACTCCTATCTAACTGCTAAAAATCTTGCTCAAAAGTAATCATTTTTTAAAGAATTACAAGAATGCTCAAAATATCATTTTGTCAACTAGCTAATAAAAGAAATGGATTTCACTGAGTTTAGCAACATATTTTGATCAGGGACAAGAAAAGCAAGAAAGCTAAAAAAAAAAAAAAAAAATCCATACTTGAGTTAATGTCCTTAAACAGGAAACTCCAAAGAAATAAAAAGGGACTCTTTCATTTATTTAACAACCTTTCATTAAATACTTAAATGTTGTGATTTTCAAACTTTCTTTCTGATAAAATTCCCTAACACCACTCCTTAGGATCCTAAGCCCAGGAATCTATATCCTTAAGTGTGATTCTTTTGATTAGATAAATTTGAGGAAACTGTACTGTGTGAAAGGAATCAGTGCTTCTTTAGGAATAGATCGTTTAATAAGAAAGGGACACTGGCTTCATGGAGGTTACAGTCTAGAGGTAGAGATAAAGATATAAACAAGTGAAAGCCATAGCCACATATTGAGCCTCCATCTGATAAGAAAGGAAAACTTCCTGGGATGCAACAAGTGGACAATGAATGAAATTGGTATAGAAAGAGATGGAAAGAACATTATAGGTAGTGGGGATGGCATGTTCACAGTTAGATGATAGACAGAAATATATATGAGCAAGGAAAAGTATGGAGCCAGTTTGGGAATAAATGAAGAGTGAGGTTTGGCTACACTTATAGTTCCTGAAGAGGAAGAGGTGAAGGCTCGGCAAGAATGGTATTTTAGGATCAAATCATCCAGGATAGAAAGTCCCAAACTCAGCAATCTGTCGATGTCTTGTTCCTGGGTGTGGCTAGCAGAGTCTTAGACTTCCGGGAAGAAGCTCCTTGCCAAACACGTGGCCATTGGCATAAAGATAAACTAAAAAATGGGAAAAACATTTGGGACTTAGATGGCAAGACTGATGTAAACCTTCAGAATATTTCCAAAAACATGAAACTACATTTGATGTTTCAGATATTTTCAGACAAATTTTCAAAGCTATCATAAAATAATGAAAGATGTCTCCGGATTACCTACTCAATCAATCCTTATGCAATCTTATCTGTTAGGATCATTCAGGATAGCAAAATTGCATACAATTTTTAGAGACCTCTAAAGCAACTCATTTCAATATTTAATAGTTATCACTGTCAGGAAATATGTACCAATAGCTAATAAAAATCTATTACTATTTTTTTTGTTCAAACTTTTTGTTCAATAAGTCATTAGGTAGAAGTAAATTGCTAACTGCAGTTGATCCTGTTGTTTTCACAAAGGCCATTAAAATACGGCTTTTTTTCTCCTGCTTTAAAAAGTAATAGTTCAATTCCATCAACTCTCCTTATAGTTCTTATTTTCAACTATCTTCTTTGCTTATAATTATATTTTTGGCTTTTCTGTTATTCATGATTAGCCATGTGACTATGTCTTGAATATTAGCTTACATTTTTCCTTTTTTAAACAAGACAAACAACTTTTTTATAAAGCAATATCCATTAATTATTTGAAAAAATAGTCTATGTGAGACAATTAGGAGTATTTAAATTCTGTTAAAATTTAAAAAGGCATTGTTTATATTCCATTAAAATTGATAGTCTCCACAATTATAGTTAAAACCACCAAAAAGGAAGGAGATAGTATTGGAATTAAAAAGCTTTTCTAAGCATAACATGAAAACAATAAATTGTTTGCATTTAGAAATTTTATGTAAAATAATATAGATCAGTTCTATATTTAAAAACAAATGGGAAATATGTGGTACAATAATATATACCAATACTACTAATTCTAACAGTTATATTACACCTAAGTAATAAAGAGCCAAGTTTTTTTTTAGGAGTGGGGGAGGCAAAAACAAACATTTAAAGAATATATAATTTGTAATACAAAACATTTAAAACAACTTTAAGGTTAATTTTACTTGTCAAAATGGACACACACACAAACACAGTGATAAGGTTCAGAACTGAAGTAGTAAAAGAGCTTATATATATATTGTTAGTTGTCATGTAAAATAAAACAACCTTCTTTGAAGGAAATTTAGCAATCTCAAACAAAAATTTTAGTGTGTAGTCCCTTTGATTCTTCTGCAGAAATCAGTTCTACAGAAATATTCACATAGCATGTAAAAATATATGTACAAGGATGTTAATTACAATCTTGTCTTTAGTAATAAAATATTATACATGATCTAAATGTATGCTAATTGTATAGAGTGTGATTTATCTACACAGTGGAATATTGTGCAGCTTTTAAAACATAAGGCACTAGTTTTGCCATTCCAATTTAATAAAGAAACAATGTTGTGACATGCCGTATCACACAGTAGAAGGTAGTCCTCTAAGATCTGCTGAGTTAATACAGAATATTACATACTGTATTATTCTACTTTTTAATGAAATTAAAACCACACATGATAAGCACACTTCAGGGAAGAAGGCGATACATTTTTAGGGGGTAATACTGAGTTTGAGTAAGTGTAGGACTTCCGGGAGAGTATCTCCAGTTGGCTGTGAGATATATGGATTTTAATTCAGGAAGAAGACCAGAGCTGGAGGCTGTATTTGAATGGGTGTAGATAAGATCACCCTGCTTTGTAAAGCCCAAAGAGTATTTGAAGAATGAAAAGAGTGGGGGGGAAAAGAGGTCAGAGAGTAGGAGAAACTAAGGGAGGAAACATGAATCTCTAGAAGAGAGTTGTAGGCCATAAATTGAGATTAGGGGCAGTGAAAACAAAAAGTGGCATATTGTTCAACAAGTGTGCCGGGGACAGGTGAGAGAGGTTCGTCTCTAGAGAGAAACATGGGAAAACAGAAAAGACTTGAGCATGTTTTCAGTGCTGATATAGAGGAGGAAGTAAACAGGAAAATATGGAATGGGGAATAATAGATGAAATAATATTTTTATGAGTAGGCACATCCAGAGCATTGAAAGGGGAATTTGCGTTAGGAACGAGGGTCTTATGTCTGCTCTTTGTTGGAGTTGAGGGTGGATTTAGTGGCAGGAGGTGCTTTTATCTACTTTCTAGCATCTTCTCTCTAAAGCAGGCATTACAACCATTTGCAGAATGCAAAGAATTTTATAGTTGACTACAATTTTTGAAAGAAGAGAAGTTTCAAAATAGATACAGTCATTCAAAAGAGAACCAACCGAAGAGAGGCCTGTCAGACCTCAATGGGGATCCAGTTGAGGTTAGAGATCACTGATCTGCAGTGGCTCTGCAGGGTGATGGTTTTTCCATCAGCACTCAGCAGCCCAGTATAGACTAAGGAAACATGGACAATTGGATTGATTTAGAGTTAGAATTTTGAAGAGCAAACAGAAACTGGAAGGGAGATGATCAGCAAGAGAGGGATTGAAGTGATAGACTCTGTCTACATTGGATAGTAAAGCAAGTGAAGACAGGCAAGTTTAATTCTAAGGAAGAAAAGTAGAGGATTCAACATATTAGAAATCTTCACTTTGTTGAAGTTAAAGTATAAAAAAAAACTTCTCAGACTGACAAATTTCAGAGGGAAGGCAGGGGCAGTGCGGAGGTGGGGGCGGCATGTGCATATATGCATAGCCCATGACAGACAATAGTTTGGTGAAGGCTTGGGAGGGGCGGGTGCAGTGTGGAGACGGTCAATGGGGAAAAAAAAAAGGGACATCTGTTATACTTTCAACAACAAAGATACATTTTTAAAAAATAAATTTCTCTTTAGTTAGGCCATTGACAACCCTGGTTTATAAATAATTTTGATCTCTAAAAGCAACATCGAGTCAAAGTTTGTCGTTTTGCAGAATACTAGTAAGTTTAGGATTTGGTAACATTGGCCTAAGGCACCAAATGCATGAGTCAAAAACATATTCAGTCAAGAAAATGAGAAGACAAGCCAAAGCTTTGAATAAATTATTTGCAGAAGACACATCTGATAAAAAAACAAAACTGCTATTCAAAACATACAAATAACACTTAAAACTCAACAATAAGAGAGCAAACTGAATAAAAAGAGGCCAAAGACCTTAGCAGACAATTCACCAAAAAGATAAACAGATGGGAAAGAGCATACTAAAAGATATTCCACGTAATATGTCATCAGGGAAACACAAATTAAAACAACAATGAGATGCCACGACACCTATTAGAATGGCCAAAACCTTAAACACTGAAAACACTAAATGGTGGCGAGGACATAAAACAACAGGAACTCTCATTCATTGCTAATGAAAATGCAGAATGGTACAGCCATTTTGAAGATAGTTTGGTGGTTTCTTACAAAACTAAACATACTCTTACCAAATAATCCAACAATCATGCTCCTTGCCATTTGCCCAGCGGAGTTAAAAAATTATGTCCACACAAAAACCTGCACCCAGATGTTTATAGCACCTTTCTTCATAATTGCCAAAATTTGTAAACACGCAAGATGTCCTTCAGTAGTTGAGTGGATAAACTGGTACACCCAGAAAATGAGATATTATTTAGTGCTAAAAATAAATGAGCCATCGAGTAACGAAAAACATGGAAGAACATTAAATTCTCATTATTAAGTGAAAGAAGCCAATCTGAAAAGGCTACATACTATATGATTCCAACTAAATGACATTATAGTTGGAAAATACGTCTCTGGAAAAGACAAAACTATGGAGATGGTAACAGATCACTCGTTACCGATTTGGGAAGGAATGAATTGGTGGAACATAGGATTTTCAGGGCAGTGAAAATACTCTGATACTATAATGATAAATACATGTAATTATATATTTGTCCAAACCCATAGAATGTACAAGATCAACAGTGAACTCTGGGCAATCATGATGTATAATACACATACAATAGTTTTAACAGATGTACCACTCTGGTGGGAGAGATTGATAATGGAGGAGGCTATGCATATGTGGGAGCAGGGAGTTTATGGAAATCTCTGTACATTTCTCTAAACTCTTTTATGAACTTAAAACTGCTCTAAAAAATTTAAGTTATGTAAAAAAAAGAAAAACCACATATTCAGTATGTAGTTCCTTTTTATGAAATCATGTAGACCTTGGCAAACTAGTAAATCACATTTCAAAAAAAAAAAGCCCAAATTGATATGAAATAGCCACCACATTATCATGTTCAAAACCATAAAATTTTAAAGCCATCTGGTTTAACACAACAGTACTTCTCAAAATATTGTCCCCAGACCAGCAGAATCAACAAACAATAGGCATTTGTTAAAAATGCAAATGTTTGCCCTGTGGCATGGCTCAGTGGTTGAGTATCAACTGACCTATGAACCAGGAGGTCACAGTTCGATTCCTGGTCAGGGCACATGCCCAGGTTGTAGGCTCTATTCCCAGTGTATAGGGCGTGCAGGAGGCAGCCAATCAATGATTCTCTCTCATCATTGGTGTTTCTATCTTGCTCTCCCTCTCCTTTCCTCTCTGAAATGAATAAAAATATATTTTTGTTAATGAAAATTTTCTGCCACTCACCCATTACCCAATCAGAATCTCTGGAGGTGGGGCCCAGTAGATTCACACTAAAGTGTGAAAACCCCTGAAATACAGTCATCTCATTGGTGGAAATTGACTTCTCAAAAAGGTCAACCCAGATTTTTCTCTAATAATTGTGATTTTAACTTATATTTTCTGTCAAAGTTTTTCAATAAAACTTAGTCTCAGACCAATTTCTTATTACCAAGGACAGATGGGCCAGACATGAGAAAGACTGAGTGGCTGGGCAGCCAAAACAAAAATATAATGAAAATAAAAATCCAGAGCACCATAGTGCTCTTAATAATGTTGTTAAAGAAGTAAGAAGGAAAACAAGTTCAAATTTTGATAGAATATTCTGAGTTTATATACCTACAAAAACAGAGGTGGTTTTAGCTTCTTCAGTTTGAGCTGTTGTTAGAAATACTGCCATCCATAAAAGAAAAAAATCCAAGGGCTTTCACAGGTAGTAGTAATTGTTATGTAAAATAAACAAAATTCTGCAAAGTCCCAGGATTAATGCAACAGGTGCCCTCGATAGGAATTTCCTTAGCCCTGCATTCCCCCTTCAAAGCAAAGGTTGACATGAAATCCTGAACATATTGTTCATGACACTTTAATAGATCTGGGAGCAATAGGGAAGAAGGAGGACAATGGAGAGGAAGAGACGGGGGAGGAGGAGAGAAAAGAATATGGTGAAGAGAGGCTATGAGAGCCACAAGTAGTAGAGTTATTAAGTTTCTTAAGACATGGGAGCAAAGACCAAACCTTGGTCTCCAGGTATAGATTCTCTATGAAGATAAGTAACAGTTCAAGAAAATTCAGTAACACTGTTGTCATGGTATAATAAACAACATTGTGATTTCTTGTTGAATTATGTCTTCTGCTTTTTCTCTCTTCAGCAACTCTATCTAAGAATGGTAAGGCAAAAATAAAACATACAACATAAACAACTGTTAGTTTCCCCTAAAATTGGTTTATTTGAACTGAGTAACATATAAGTAAGCAAGACTCCTTAATAAGAGTTGATTGTCCATAATTAATCTCTCTCAGTAAATAACTCATTACATCACACTGACTGGGATCTAAATCAAAGTGACTTAACCAATACGTGGGGAAAAGACAGGGAAACAAGAGGAGCAACTGTTTAAAGTAACTTATGCCCAAATAATATTCCTATTAAAGCATTTAATTTACAATAGGATGCAGTAAAATTTTTACTAATATTTAAACATTTCGTTATAGGAGTTTTTAAAATTAATTGCTATGAGGTTTAAAATATCTGATAAAATAATTAATATAAAATTTAGAATGCCATTCTTGTAACATGGTGTAACTCACAAACATCCTGTAAATTCATAAACAACTAATAGGAACACAAAATATTTATAATTTAATTATATAATAGACATATAAATTGTTGCAAATTATGTCCTCAATACTACATTGAAACTATCCTTACAGTCTTCTACACTGTACAGTATCTTAGATGCGAAGTCACTGCATTTGCATTTCTGTAACAAAGGATTTCATTTTCTTGAAACATGTTATGGCCTGGCCTCATTAATTCAGAAAAAAGAAAATACAATTAAAGAAAGTCTTCAGAGGTTCTAAAGTCAACTTAATTTTGGAGTGGCTAATGACATGAGTATTATTAGCTTAAATTAATCCTGTTTCTCTGGTAGGTTAAATAAAAACTACTTATATTTTAATTTAAAAATTTTGTTATAAATTCCATCCAATCTCTGTGAGAAAAAAATCAGGACCAAAAATAGTATTATATATTAAACCGTATTAAAATGAAATACATATCTCTGTATTGCATTCTATGTTGGTTAGAACTATCTAAAAACTTTCACTTTTTCATGTTAAATTTATATTATTCTAGTTGAAAATAAAAGACTAGTTATTTAAAATGAGTACATAGCCATATCTATACCTATTTTATTTCTTCATTTTTCTGGTATAAAAAAAATTGCATTTAACTTCTGACCTTAAGTTTTTCCTTACAATTCACAAGACATATACAGAGTATATTTTTTGAAATATATGCCTAAGTTTATATGTTTAAAATATACTTACCATATAAATATCTTACTTTAGGAACAATACTACGTATTCTAGGATTACCTTCAACTATCATACTTATATAATCTTAAAATAGAGGAACAAACAACTGTTTGTAATAGTATATAGATTCCATATGATTTTAGGACTTAGACATATAGAGAATTTCTGTCCAAAATGTGATATATTCCAACTTGCACACAGTTATAAGATGGCAACATATCAACACTTGTACATAGGCTACAAAGTTTTGTCAGAGAGACATTGAAAACATTCCTATCACATGCTTTCTTATTTATTATTGTTTTCTTGAACAAAAAATAACAATGCTACTTAATAATTTAATATTAATATGGATAAGTTAAACATAAAACTACATTCTCATATTAATGGGTAAAGGTTTTTGAAGTATGGTCAATTTATCGATTCGAGCATGTAAGACTGTTCCTGTTACTTAGGCAGCTTTCTTTTGTTACCTCAAGAATAGTAATTTTATTGAGAAAGGCACAATAGAAGATGATTGATTGTCTGCTTTTGTCATGGAGATGAATTATTGCAGAATGCATACAGGAAAAAATAAAAGCATTGTTCTATAAATTGGCCCTTGATGCTTTGTTCATTTGAGTTCATTGTTCATAGACTCTAGCATAAACTAAAACTAAATAGTATAGTAAATAAGAGCTTTTTTTTTTGCTGAAGCAAAATTACTTTTTTCACTAATGAAACTCAGCTTTATGAAATAACAGAGTCTGCCAGTGTGCTACATTTAAAATGTATAATTTAATCTATGCCAAAAGCTGAGTAGTCACAGAAAGTTTGCATAGCTATTATCATTGATTAAATTAGTAATAAAAATGCATAATGAAAAATGAAAAACTTTTTCTTTAAAACTTAATGAGAAAGCAGCTCACAAGAAATGCACATTAAAAAGTGGTACATTTAATTTTAGACAGTTAAATTAAATATATTAAGAAAAATATATAATTGTCAGTAACCATTGAATGACTTCAATAACTTTTTAATCAAAAAATTAGAATCATAACCATCAAATTTTCTGAGACTTTTAAAAGAATAGAATAGAAAAGAGATTCATCAACCATTATGTCTTTAAAACAAGACACAAAATACTACTTTTAAATAGATTAATGTCATGTCAACTTACTGTTTGCTTCTTGAAGGAATTATTTCTTTTTTATATTTGAGGCATGGATAATATGTATTATAATTAACCTGTTGTTTTATTAAGTTTGCCTTTTAGTTAGATTTTAATATCAGTGACAATTGGATTTGTCCAGCTATTCTACTTTTAACTGTTTTTTCTTATGCACTGTGATTTGCTGAGAGACAGAACACTGCATTCTAGATACAGCTATCACCTGGTGTTTGCTAAATCACTGTGAAATTCTTGCAACAGCTGTTTGTTCCTGGGGAAACATTCACTTCATATTGCAGCAATAAACTGATCATTGCCAATTAAATGCCCATTAATTGTGTAAGCAAGGATTACTGCCAGATGTTTACATTAGAAAGAAAAATATCCTTTGCTATTTATTATCCTCTTATAGCCATCCCTTATCATGTAAATAATTATGTATATGAGTTTTGCTTTTATAATGTGCCACAAATTTTAATTCAAAAATTAGTAAAACAATCCCTCCATGGGTGTGATTTAATAGAAGATAAGCTAGGGTGATTCCTACATATAATAAAAAGAATAAACTTGGGCAGAATCACTTTTTCAATGCAAAAATAAATGCTCAAACATTACACAGTGACTCAAATTTTCTAGTTTTTTATTTGCTTTATTACCTGTTTCCTAGAAGTTTTCTTTATTTTCCTTTATTTCATTAGGGAAAATAAGCCTATGAAATAGTGTTCATAAAAGTTGAGATAAAACAAACTGTCTTACAAAGCCTGTACTGGAAAAAAAAAAGTAAAAATAAAGGATTTCATATAAAATAAAAGCAGGTGGTGCTTTTAGATTTTTAGTTTAATCTTGCCACCTTTGTATTTACCTGGGGCTTCATTCAGCCTCAAAATATAAAGTTCTTCTTTAGAATGCAGTCGTGATGAAAATGAAACATGCACTTAATAATATGATGTCCCAAGTAATTTATTTCTCAACACCAAACAAAATGTGAAATAAACATTAACCATAATGAATATATTTATTACCTCTTTTAGTGTCTAAATAAATAGCAAAAGTTGAAGGAAAGAAGTGTTTCCATGGCAATACACACCTACAAATCATTTCTTTAGACAGGAGAGCTTTCACAGAGTACATCATATTTTTTTTCTTGCAGTTGTGCCTTCATGTATAAGGAATAGCAAATTCATATACATGTCCTCCTGTTAGAGTCACTGATCCCAGCCCCTCACACCCCAGCCATACAATGTATGCAAACAACAACAACAACAACAACAGAAAGATTAGGTGGCGGTCTGTTCCTCACCAGATTGAACCACACCTCCCCTCTGGAAGGTGATCACAGGACACATTCGAAGCTGCGGAAGACATGAAACCGTAGCATCTGGCTCCTTAAATATCTCCACAGGCATTTGTAATGGCATCTTTGAAGTTTTCTCTGCATCTGTCACATGTTTCGACTGCACATTGACTGCCCCAGCTGAGCATGATTTTGATTCTTTGAGACTTTGAATAGTGTAATCTGTTTAAGAATAAGGCTCGGGAAAATCCCTCATAATATCCATACACAAGCTCTTTCATGATTGAAAAAGGGGGTCCTCATTCCCATAACTGTTATTTTTTATTCTGAAATGACGCCAGCCTTTGAGTTAATAATACAGCCTACAATTACATTCCAGCTTTGCACATTTTTTGTGAACCTGTACTCAAAAATCACATCTTGTCTGGTTTCTTTAAACCAATATTATAGAAATTACTACTTGAGAAGAGGCCTCCATAAATGGGATGTGTGCATAATCGTCTTGGCATCTGATTATAAAAGAAATCTGACCACTGTCAACTCATTTTGAAAGTCATTTCTGACTCAACCTATTGAGTATCAATAGCATCAAATGCAGAATATCAGAATAAAGAGTGATTGGAGTTAAAAGGCAGTTTGAATGCTACTGATTTTTCATCTATTAAATTAATAAACTTATAACAATTAAGTCATAAAGCCTCTACTTAATGTACCTCCATATGTGTGCATTTTCTATTATTTCTATTATTTTCTATTATTTCTATTATTTTTATTTCTATTATATTTTCTATTATTTCTATCATATTTCTATTATTTCTATTATATTTTCTATTATTTCTATTATATTTTCTATTATTACCATTACTTCTATGATCACCATTATTTCTATTATTACTATTTTCTATTATTAATGGGTTCTCAAGATATATTAAACAACCCCATAAATACAAATTGGTACTATTAAGTACAGCTTTATTCTTGCCAATTTCATGGCTGTCCCATTTTAAATGTTTGAAATTGATAAAATCATTCTTGGTGTCCCTAAACATAATATTTCTATTTTAATCAATTGAGGAAAATGTCTAACAATTTCATTGAAACTGCACTATTAAAGACTTAATACTTTACTTTCCCTTAAAGTATTCCATTTTAAAATAAGACTACATGAAAAAGGAAAATGCTTCTAATGACTAATTGAAGCATGTGTGTGAGCTCTCATGCATGTGCATGTGCACACAAAGATACACAGAGACACACCAAAAAAAAAAAAACACAAAACAAAAACAACAAAAAAAACAGAAAACAATAGCTATTTTAATACAGAAAGATTTTTGAGCCACACTAAATTATATCATTCTGACCGCCATTTTTTCTATTTATAAGATTTCCCAGACAGTAGAATCTACTTATTTCATATAATCCATGAAGAGTGTTTTTTTCCTTATTTATCAAAAAGAACACCACATTTAACATTAAAAATGTAATATAAAGACCTGGAAAAAGCTGAAAGAGTATACTTTTACCTTGCACACAGTAGGTCATCAAGAGTAAACTATTCACATAAGTGAATTGACCTATGAATTTCAGTATTCAGCACTCTGGGTAAGGCATAGCATGTGACACAAATGAATATGAAAGAGCTGGGAGAGACGGGAACTCTTGGAGAGAAGAAATCAGATGTACACAACGTTCCATATGAAGAGAATGGTGCTCAACTCATCCTTCTGGAATGTTTCCCCACTATCTTCAGAAGCAGATTATTAGAGTGTGTAGCAGCTTCTTTTCCCTTCTGCCAACTTGAGGGTAACACTCTTCACAATCTTAGATTGCTAAGGGCAATATTTCTACCACAAAGGTCATCTTATATCGATGTGTTTTTGGTTTTTTGTGTTTGTGATTTGCACTATATGTCTGTTTGATATGCAAATGTACAGTTTGCCTGCAAATTTGTCTTCATAGTCACACATCAATGTCTCCCAATTCAGATTTGGGGAAACGGTTGGTATAAAATGAGGAGCTTGGGGATTCTGATTGAATCCATGTCATGGTCCTGATAATATACAAAAATGTCAGACTGTGCATGCCACTTGTTCCCAGAAAGTACAGTGGAAGACCATAATGGATAGTTACGTTCATGGTTCAGGGACCCCTCCTGCTTCACAAATTAAAAACACAGAGAAATGTTGACTGTGGAGACATTTGGCTGCCCTCACACTGAGCCATCCAGTTCATACCATGAGATCACTCTGATATGAGTCTTTAAATACAAAAAAAAAATGTTGGAAAAACAAAACACCTAATGCTCAGAAAGAAAGCACAAAATAAGAGATATCTCAGAATGCAAACAGTAGAACCTCCTGTCTAGAATAAAAATGCGCCTTCAAATTGATCGCTTGAATTTGACAAATACCATGCATATTTTATGAGACATTAGTCCCACAATAGACTCCAGAGGAAAATTGATTATTCAATAAATCTAAAACATTCACTACCAATCTTAAAGGTTCTGGAATGACAGTTCTGAGAAGTCTTACAAGTAAAAGACAAAAGAAGTTTAAGATAAAAGAAAAAAAAAGTTTATCTTTTCCAGACTTATCTAAGCACAAGATCGTAGAATCCAATTTAGAAAACAATATAGTAGGAAATGAAACCAAGATTTGGCTTAATAGATTTCTTAGAAAAAACAACAACACATAAGGCAGTTAAGGCTAAGACACCAATGCAGCCTGCACAGATAGGCATATAGCCAAGGGAGTGCACTTTAAAAAAATATTTTATTTATTAATTTTAGAGAGACAGAGGAAGGGCAAGAGAGAGAGAAACATCAATTTGTTGTTCTACTTATTTATGCATGCATTGGTTGATTCTTATACACCCTGAATGGGGATCAATTCCAGGTCAGGGCACATGCCAGGGTTGCCAGCTCAGTCCTCAGTGTGGGGCGTGCAAAAGCCAACAGATCAATGATTTTCTCTCATCATTGATGTTTTTCTCTCTTTCTCCCTCTTCTTTCCTCTCCGAAATCAATAAAAAAATTTTAAAAACATAATAATAAATAAATCAAATAAAGGAGACAATTTAACATGACTTGCTGAATTGCATTTGTGGGAACCACAGATTCAGAATTAACTACTGGTACCCTCAAATGAGTTATTTGAGAGGTGTAGAGATAAAACAAGCACCAAAATTACTAAAAGTGAGAAAATTCCAGCTTCTCTCTTCTAGGACTTTGAAGGCAGCACTGCACTTCTGTGGCCCCTCTGCCAACTCTTAGCCATGACTACAATCAAGACAGCAGGGTGGGAGTAAAACCGGGCTCACAGAGCGAAGGAAAATACTCCTGTCAAGAATGAGCAAATATTTAGCAGGAAAAGCAGAAATAGAAGATTCATATTTGACCTTGCCTATTTTATCCTTACCTTTTTATCCCTCATTTGTCTAAATGCTCAATCTCTCACCTGTCCAACTACAAGAACCAACTTACTGCCCTGACAGTATCCATTCCTGTCCCACCCCAAAGAAACCAGACATTTATAAATGAAAATGTGTTAATGTTATTTGTCTGTTTGAAGTTCATCAATGATTTGCCCTTGCTTTTAAAACAAAGATCCAAATTTTACTATAGTTTACAATAGAAATTTTCAACCTTTTACATGTCATGGCACACATAAACTAATTACTAAAAGTGTGAGGCACACCTAAAAATATAATTTTTATCAATCTGACAAAAAAAAATGCACCATGCCAGCCGGACACAAACTTTTCTTTTGCAGCACTCAACCTAAAGTGTAAGTTTATATTTTTCTGAGTACTTGATCATAAATTATCTCCTTGACTAAATGTTTTTGTCCTTATATTTTTAGCATAGTCCCTTGTATATGGTATGTTCTCAATAAATATTTACTAAATATATGAATAAATGAATGCACATATAATATTTATAGCATAATAATACCAGGTCAAAATCATCCTTCCAGAAGATAACTTTAAAGAGTAAGATTATTACAGCCTACCATAAAAATATTTGGGGTTTTTTCATTCAAATACTTATCCAAGCTTAACTCTTAACATTAATTGACTATGATATACTATATTAAAGCTTAATGATTACTCATTTTACAGAACACCACTTTTAGATTTTTCTTAAGATTATTCATATTTTTGGAAGTAACCACTTATCTTATTAATTTAGAAATTTTCTGAGACCTACCTCATATGACATTTCATGATTTTGGAAATATTAATTATAACCCTTTCTGACTGCAGCAGACTCTGTGATGCTCCACACAATCCTGTCACCAGGTGGGCGCATCCATCTATCAGTTACTATGAGTGTTGGCTACTAATAGCTGAAAACTGACCTTTTCACAAGAGAGGTGAGCGTGGCTGATGGGGGCTTTCTCTCTTCAAGAAAAGTAGATGACATTATGAGTTCATGGCCACAAGGTCACCAAATAACTAGCACACTTGACACATGTAAAAATAGTAATTAAAAAATAACATTTCAAAAAAGCATTTTTCTTCCAAATGAAATATTAGTCACTGCCATGACAAACCTCTGAGACCTGGTAAACGTTATTTCAAAAGTTTCTTACAGGATTGAGATTTACAAGGTAATTCAGTACACCAGAAGAAATTCTTCCTCCTGCCTAGCCTAGCTCAGTATTGCTTAAGAAATTAAATCATGCCCTAACCAATTTGGCTCAGTGGATAGAGAGTCAGCCTGCAGACTGTAGGGTCCCAGGTTCAATTCCGGTCAAGGGCATTTACCTTGGTTGCAGGCACGTCCCAAGCAGGGGTGTGCAGGAGGCAGCTGATGGATCTTTCTCATCGATGTTTCTAACTCTCTATCCCTCTCCCTTCCTCTCTGTAAACAATTAATCCTATACTAATAAAAGACAAACATGCAAATTGACTGTACCTTCGCTATGCCTTAAGCCCCACCCACCAGACAATCAGAGCGACTATATGCAAATTAACCCAACCAAGATGGTGGCCAGCAGCCACGGAGCTGGAGCGAGCAGGAGGCTTGCTTGCTCCAGTGATGGAGGAAGCCAAGCTTCCCTGCCTGCAACTGCCCGGCTCTGAGCTCCACTGAAAGCAACAAAGTTTCAATTATAGAAGGTAAACAAACCCCAGATACCTGCTTTCAGCCAACTGTGGCCACTGAGCTGGAGCGAGCAGGAGTGGGTTGCCCTGGCAATGGAGGAAGCCAAGCTTTCCGCAGGCCTCCGCTAAAGGCAATAAAGTTTCAATTATAGAAGGTAAATAAATCCCAGACTAAAAAGAAAAAAGAAAAAAAGGAGAGGCTGGGAGCTTACATCACCAGGGTGCTTGGCCAGCCTAAAAACGGCCCTCAGCCCCTCACCCAGACTGGCCAGGTACCCCAGTGGGGACCCCCCACCCTAAAGGGGGTGTGACCAGCCTGAAAACAGCCATCAGCCCCTCACCCAGGCTGGCCAAACCTCCATGGGGTGAGGGTCCCCACTGGGGAGGACATCCTCCGAGGGGTCCCACACTGCAAGAGGGCATAGGCCAGGCTGAGGGACCCCCCGAGTGCACAAAGTTTTGTGCACCGGGCCTCTAGTAAAATATTTTTTTTAAAAGAAATTAAATCATTCTAATTTTATGTATCTAACATAAATTTAAGCAATGATTAGGTTATTGGTTATATAAGAACAAAATCAACATGGAACTATATGTGAAAAACTACATATTAAAAATAATTAACTAGACAGTTTTAACTGTTCAACTCTTATTTAGGAGCCAACGTTGGGGAACTAAAAGGCTAAAAGGTAGTGACTTGGTCTACTATTCCAGACCAAGGTGCCATAGTCATTATATTCTCTAGAGGGCCAGAAAGCATTCATCAATTAAAATAAAAGATAAACAACTCTTGTCAAGATGGCTATTAATTTCGTAAGTATAGTAAGCTCCTAATTCTCAGCTTGATCCCTTGTGTATAAAACTGGTTGGTACAGAACTAACCATAGTTCACATAATGTGGCAGCTTTCAGTCTCAAAGGTCCTAGATAAAGACTGCAGAGAGGTCTAATGTCAGAGATCACAGCCAAAGTTCTTCTCCGGGGGCAGTACTGTGAGGTCAATTTCAAATGCCAAGCTAAAAGAAGTCACAGTGACAAAATACATGTCAGCTGTTCTTACTTAACTCAAGAGGATTTAAGTCTATTTTCTAGACATTATTGTTGTAGAAACTTAAATACATTACACCAAAAATTGCTCCAATTGTATTTCCTATTTTAGGTTTCTAAAATTTTAATATAAAAGCTAATTCCCCTCTTATTATCAGTAGTCATACAAATGCTTTAATTAATTAGAGTCCATTATAACTTTAAAGTATTTTAAGTAAAAGAAAATGAGAATAAGGTAAGCTAATTATTGAATAAACATAAACAATCTTTTGCATAAATTGGTTTATCATTTATACTGTATTTGATATTAGCTATCCAGATGTTACCCTTTCTCTTTGGAGTACTGTTTATATTTATAGTATTTGATTTTTAAATTAGGGAAATGGAAAAAATTGAATTAGTAATTTTTCTACAAAAAAAAGGAATTAAATCTTTACCTAAAATGGGTAAAAATAAAGCCAATTATTTCCAGGATGCTGATATAGTTAATAATGAAAATTCCTAAATTTAAAACCATTCCATTTATATTTCAGTATATTTGTAGTAAAATAAAATCAGACCCATAGTTATCCAATTATTGTATTTATTTACATTATAAGAATATGTTCAATTCAGAGGTCATTAAGTTTGATCTAAATCAGCGATTCTTGCAAAAGTGCTTCTGATTTTTTAATGTAATTCAAAATACATCCTTCCATAAATACATGCACACAGAGCCAGGTAAAAAGGAATTTATTTCTTCTTGGTTTTTTTATTAATTGAATTTATTGGGGTGACATTGGCTAATAAATTTATATAGGTTTCAGGTATACAATTCTATAATACATCATCTGTGTATTGCATTGTGTGTTCACCATCCCAAGTATTCCATCACCATTTGGTCCCCTTTTACCCTTTTCTTCCTCCTTTCCCCCCCTTTCCCTGTTTTATAAGCTACAGTAGAACTCAGTTGTGTGGATGAAGCATACTTTACGAAAAGAGTTCCATGTAAATGCATATCTCTGTTCATAATTTTTTATTTGTTCTTGTTTTTAAAAATTTCTTGGAAAGAACATATCAACCAATGATAATGAGTAAATTAATGGAAGTAAATTAATATGTATTATTCAATATTTAAAACAATAGTGAATATTACAAGTAGTGTAACATTATTATTGTGGGTATTTCTCTTCAATAGTACATGCCTAATTTTTACAATTCCCCCCTCAGTGCTGGTAAGAATATGAACCATGGAGTATCAATTAAAGAGTGAAACTCACTAAATTCCTTTGCACAGGGCCATCATTTTCCTGCAGTTAACAACTGCAGGAAAATGATCTCCCAAAACTAAAAAGCCAAGCACTCATTAGCAACTTGAATATTAAGGGCTGCCATCACTTAAAACCTTATTTCCCAATAGAAATCCTATAAACTTGAGAAAGGGACAAAAAGAAAATGTGGTTGGGGAATAGACAGCAGAAGAAAAAATTAAGAAAAGGCAAATATAAATATATAAATGAGCGATTTCACACTAAATGAGAATTCTCCATGTATGATATTTTGGAATTATTTTTAGCCAAAATAAATAAAAAAATAAAAAGTGCCAGCCTAGCTGGAATGGATCAGTGGTTGATCATCGACCTATGAACCAGGAGGTCATGATTTGATTCTTGGTCAGGGAACATGCCCGGGTTGCAGGCTCCATGTCCAGTGTGGGATTTGCACGAGGCAGCCAATCAATGATTCTCTCTCATCATTGATGTTTCTATCTTTCTCTCCCTCTCCCTTCCTCTCTGAAATCAATAAAAATATATATATTTTTAAAAGTGAAAGGTGTATTAAGAAAAGGTTTGCAGTTAATATATCAAGAAGTGATTCTAGTACCATCACCACTTAAAGAAAATCCTTCCCAATGAGCATACAAATGGGACTTTTCTAACAGTTCATAAAAAGATAATTACCTAACAGAATTTTTCAATTATAAAGTCACATTATAGTTTAGAGTAATATTATTAAAAATCAAATTCACAACATCAACAGATCCTTCCTGTGCCATGTAATTACATTGCAGATACTTAATTGAAATAAACTGGAAGTGGAACCTAGCCTAGCACAGGCATGTACTGATGGTTAAGACTCAGCAGGGTAGTCCTGGTTCATTATACAGAGTCTTCACATATGTCTGCCCATTACATTTTAAGAAAAATATTAAAAGGACACTAACTCAATTAAAAACATTCATATGTAAACACATACAATTTCTCTTATATAGGTAAAACACACTTAAAAACAATGGTAGAGTTTATGAATTTATGTGAGAAGAACTAATTTTCCTTTCTTCTGGTTACTTAGAGACAAAATATTATTTAAAGGAGAATTAAACATTTATAATGATAATATGTATATGTATATAAAAATAATTAACAAAAAGTCCATATTACAGAAATCTGTAAGCCTTATGTTTTGGTTTCTCAAGGTGTTGAGATGCAGTGAAGAAGCCTGGTCTACCAGGTGCGCAGATCAGTAGCCATTGGAGGCCAGAGCTAGGTCAGAGATGAGATCATGCTACCCAAGCACCATCTACATTGGACTCTGAGACTCCTTACAAAAGCAAGTCAACCACAATTTTCTCATATTTTATCATCTAGGAGAGTGCATTTTTCCAGCCATGAATTTTATAAGTTTTACCTTACGTGCAAATAAAGTTATCAGAAAAATGAGCTTCTGTTTGTCTGTGGCACTGAGTGCAAAGCATCAGGATTTACCAGTCAACCTAACAAGTGGACATGTATTTGGGATCACCTCAAGTATATTATTAATGAATAATCATGAAAAAATCCCATTACATAAATGTCACACAATCCATAAGAAAACAATCCCTGCATGGGTGCAAAGTGCACAGAGCAAGGTTGGTGCTCTCAAAGCAGGTGAAAAATAATAGGGGCAGTAGCATTAGTGTTAAGGGTAGAGGACCAAGTCACAGGCCTCCCACACAGGTTGTAGAAGGAATTCCTTACCTCCTGCAACATTTCTAGGAATAGATTACTGGCGATTTGATAACATGAAGGGACTAAATTCCAACTGTTTGCATATTTATATGAGATAAGTTTAAATTAAATATTCAGTATGTACAATCTTCAAATCACATTCCTCAATCTATAAACTTTAGAGAAAGACACTTTTAAGTTTTTTGGTTGAACATAAAATCAACATGTTTATACTATATATGTAGCAAAAAAATATATAAAACTACTAGCACAAAATTACGAACAAAAAATATATATATAACATCTCTCTTTTTAAAAAGAAACCTATTTTTTTTCAAAGATGTTTTACTTATTTTATAATGAATCAGTTGTTTGTTTCTATTTTTCTCAAGTCTTTTTGAAAGATGTGTCTATTCCATAAGATCCATATACTTCATGTGGCCATCCATTGGAATACAAATGGTCTAGGAAGGGTTAAGATTGGGAGCAAACTTAAGGCCAAAACAAATTCAAAGAGTTGCTGATATAAAGTACCAGGTCTCCTGGGGAAACAATGTACAGGCTGTACCATTGACTTGCCAATTAATCCAAGAAACTGCATGGCCATTAGTTCAGGAAAGAGACGCTTGCTTGCCTGCTTGCCTAGAGGTAAGAGCTAGGTTTGCAGCTGCCAAGCAGCAGAATGACAGAAATAAATAGGGGGAGAAATTAGGGCTAAAATCTTAGTGTTTTCTTGTCTTTCCTGACTTCAAAGGAAGACCTATATGTCAAACTATAGTGTCTTGTGTGATATACAGAAGATTAATTTATCATAAAAGCCTTAAAGAAATACTTTTCTAAGTATCTTTAAAATGGCACCACAGTAAGTACATTCTATTAATTCCTAAAAAAAAATTAACAAGTCTTTAAATTTAATGATTAAAAATCTGAAAATCAGGCCTATATTATATTAAAGAGCTATCAATAGTTTTATACAGTATATATATACAATCTAAATTAAAGAAACCAAATTCAGTAAGAAGCTATTGAAACTGGGGGGTTATTATTATTTGTACTTTAGTATATTGTTCATTTTTGTCATACTTGCCTATTTTCTTGGACACATAGAAGTTTTTGGTTCAGGATTCTATTAATTCCTACATGAGTAACTTTTCTGTGAAAGTTTCCATGTATGAAATGATACAAGGAAAAGTACTATATTTGATCCTGACACTGAGATATTAGTATCAACTCACACCTACTCTGAAGTTAATTGAGAACATCCTGGATATGCTTTTTTGGGAAGTATTTCATGGTAATTGATAGAAAAAAATTCAACTAAAAGCACCAACTAAATAGTTAAAATCTCAGTTCTGTTCTTTGCAATGTACCTCAGCGAAATCACAGGAGTATTGGGGCATAAAATGCAACTAAATAAAGCCACTAAAATTGTATATAGTATTTGTAGCTTTCTCTCACCCTCAGTTGCAGAACTATCACTGTGCAACTAATATATTTAATTCACTAATATGTTTTTTTGTTGGAGATGTATTGCCATATTCTATATTATTTCCTGTTGTAATTGTGGCCTGGCTCTTGGAACAATACTCAGGGGATGAAATCTAGAGCTCAAAGAATCTACTTGGTACTACTTTGTCCTGTGCCACCCTTTTTGCGCTGAATCAGAACAAAAAGATTCTCAAGCAGTCGACAGCTTCATCATTGCTTCCTAGTTCAGGTTGGCTGGGCTCCCAAATCTCTTGGGGTATGTTGGCTGCCAAAGTAAATTAGTCTCACTTTATCTTTGGGGCAGTGACTTTGCTAACTTTATTGGCTGTGTGGGATCTAGGCCTCCCAACATCACCAGGTGACAAAAACAAAAAAAGTATAGTTACAATACTGATCCCTTTCCCGCCAAAAAATGGTGCTACTGAAAGAACAATTGGAAAATCTGTGGGGGAAGAAGAATCCAGTTAGAAAACATGACATAAGTAAATAAGTCATGGCTTAAATTATAGTTAAAAGTGGGCAAAGAAGTAGCATAGGATCACTATAAGAAAACACTAACATTACGCCTAAATGTATAATCTAAAAAATATGAGTGCCATTGATGAAGCAGATGAAATAGCAGATTATATCTAATACATATTATCTATATATATAAAAGCCTAACTGACTGTTCAACCTTTCAACCAGTAGCTATGACATGCACTGACCACCAGGGGGCAGATGCTCAACACACAGGCATGGAAACATGGAACAGACTGATGAATCTCAAAGGGAATGGAGGAGGGAGGGGAGCAGGAAGAGATTAACCAAATATCTTATATGCAAACTAGAGGCCCAGTGCACAGATTCATACACTGGTGGGGTCCCTCAGCCTGGCTTGCAGGGATCGGGCTGAAACTGGCAGTCCAACATCCCCCAAGGGGTCCTGGATTTTGAGAGGGTGCAGGTCAGGCCAAGGGACCCCATGGGTACACGAATCCATGCTCCAGGCCTCTAGTTAAACATATATTTTTAGAAGATGCTAGAGAGAAGATAAGAGAATGGAAAAGCAATCAAATGCAGGAATCAGAAAAATTGAACAGGTTTGAATAAGTCAATTTAAGAATTTAGGTAATACTAACAGAAACCTCCTTCTCAAATAAGAATATTTTAGCTAAGTACCTTCCAGTCCATGTCTTCCATCTCCCAAAGTTAGCAAGAAAACTGGAGGTTTGTCTGTGTGAGCTTATGTCCTTTCTCTCTTTTCATTTCTGCCCTCATCTGCATGAAAACATCCACATGTGTGTGTGTTTTCATTGATTTTAGAGAAAGGAAGGGAGAGGGTGAGAGAGACAGAAACATCAATATGAGAGAAATATCGATCACTGGCTTCTGCATGCCTCCTACTGGGCATCAAGTCCACAACACAGGCATGTGCCCTGACCAGGAAATGAATTTTGACCTCCTGGTTCATGGGGTGAAGCTTAATCACTGAATCACACCAGCCAGGCTCTGTTGGGTTTTAATAAAATTAATGAGTAATCTCTACCAATAAAGATTATATCTAAAGATAAGTCTCAGAAAGTCCTTTGGCTTTTGTTAGACCATGCTCATTCTTCATCGCACATACATTTATTTACCTGATGGAGTAATGCAGTGTATTGTTTATACTTGGAATAACAAAACAGAAGTATTCTCAGCAGAAAAGAGTGTGCAATGAGCCAGTTCTCCAGTCACACAGCATAGTGTAAAACTAGGGACATTCCTCATTGACTTAAAATTTAATAACAGTGTCAGTGTAAGCAGTGACAGTTTTGTGCTTTGGGATAGGAGAGATACTAAAAGTGTTTCAACTCAAAACAATTATGCAATGCTAAGTCAAGAATAGCAATGTATATTTCTTCCCCTGAAAGACCTATGTCTTCATAATACTGTACTCATATTCTGTGTTTTCACATTCATGCTTAATTGGTCAACACGATAATAAGTTGGGTTGGTTCCTGACATGTTTGTCTATCACACTCTTTACTCTTCCATTCTTAAGACACTGTTTCTTATTTAATACATAATTATTATTTTCTTAGCTTTCAACTGCGTATTTCAAATACATGTAAAGTATAATTCACTTAGTGAAATACTTGCATTTATTTAAGGATATATTTGGGAGACTTCAGGTCAATATGAGGGAGGAAACAAACTCTTTGCTTTCCTCTTTTCAAGATTACATGAAAGTAACAACGAAATTATAGAACAACAATAATTGAGAATCACCTGAAGACTAGCTGGACAAAATTCCTATAACTAAGGATATAATGAAGAAGCCTTGTTGAGATGGGTAGGAGGGGTGAAGACATAAATGGGCTGGTTCCACATCCATGCTTAATGGTTAAAAATCAGGTGGGATATCTCAGCTCTGGAGGTTCCCCTGAGGAACAAGGAGGACCAGCCCCACAGTGGGACCAGTTCTGGGAAGAGGAGTGCCCATAACATCTGGCTATGAAAACCAGCAAGGATAGCATATGAGAAAAATAAAGGGTTCTCCCTTAACACAGATTCATTCACTCACAAACTCACTTGCTCCAAGCTTTAGCACAGAAACAGCCAGGTACACATGGGGAAGAACTAAATTGATTAACTTCAGGGTGAGGGCTGGAAGGGCAGAGGCTAGAACAACTCTCTCTGGGGGCAGAAGCATTGTCAGGCATGGTTGCATCTTTGTTGAACTCTCCTCCCACCCATCTGGTCAGGCACAGAAGGGGATCAGATTTGAGCTGTCCATTAACCTAGCTATAACTGTTTACCCTGCCCTGGTGATGCCCTGAGACTCCTGCCTTAAGCATCTCACCTGCCTGGCCTGAACCTCTTTCAGTGGCACCTCCACACAAGTGGCCTGCCTTGGATTGCACTGCAGTCTTTCCCAAAATCTCTCAAAGACCCATCCCCAAACAAGTAGTGGCCAGCCTTAGCATACCTTACAGCTCTTTTTACATGACCCCAAGCCCAGCAGAAGTAGCAATTGGTCTTAACTTGCTTTGTAACTCCCAACAGGTGGCTCCAAGCCTGGCATAAGTGGAGGCTACTATTGTCCTGGAATAGTAGCTTCTCCTAAGTGACTGACCACAAGCCCAGTACAAGTGGTGGCTGATCTCAGCCCACATTGTGATGCCCACTGAAGTGTCTCAACCTGGCAAGAGTAGCAGCTGCCCGAATTCACCTCATAGCCTCTCCTAGTGCTTCCAAGATTAGCACAAGTGGCTACCAACTACAGATCACTACCACGTGGCCCCAAGCCTGGCATAGGCAGCAGCTTAATTGGGCTTGCACAGGAGCCCTCCCAGGAGGCTTCATACTGCACCAGAGAACCACACAACCAGATCCATAAATGGCACATATGAAGGGTGGACTTCATTGAAACCAGAGCCCTGCTAAAGCAACTAACACTCCATTTGGGGTCAGCCCCAACACCACAGCTCATCTTCTGTAGTCATGGCCAGGCCTCAAAGACAGTCAGCCTGAGGGTCAGCTCCACCCACTGATGCAAGTGAGGATCAACTACAATAAGAGGGCACACACAACCAACACAACGGACACTCCTGGGGCACACAGCTCAGGTGACCAAGGAGACTATGCACTGGGTCCCTTTGATATCACTCTGTCAAGACTGGGAGATATAGCAGATCTAGTTAATACATAGAACCAAACACAGGGGGATAGCAAAAATCAGGAGACAAAGAAACATGTCCCAAATGGAAGAATAAGACAAAACTCTAGAAACCTATCAGATACCAAGTTCAAAAAACTGGTTATAAGAATGTTCATTAACTTAGGGAGAGAATAGATGAAACAAGTGAGAACTTATACAAAGAGTTAGAAACCACTTTTAAAAACCTGTCATAATTGAAGAATACAATAACTAAAATGAAAAATACATTAGAGCAAGTCAACAGTAGATTAGATGAAGCAGAGGATCAAATAGATGATCTTGAAGAAAAGGTAGCAGAAAACACAATCAGAACAGCAAAAAAAAGTGAATAAAAAATTGAGGATAGTTGAAGGGACCTCTGGAATAATACTAAGTGTACCAACATTCACATAATAGGGGTTTCAGAAGAAGAGAGAAAACAGGAGACTGAAAATCTAATAGAATAAAAAATGGCAGAAAACTTTCCTAACTTGGGGAAAGAAATAGACATACAAGTCTGGGAAATGCAGACATTGCTAAACAAGATGAACTCAAAAAGGCCCATGCTAAACAAATCACTTCATAATCAAAATGCCAAAGGCTAAAGAAAATTATGGAATCTAAAAAACAGGAAAAGAAAAGCACTTAGCTATGTACAAGGAAGATCCTATAAGACTGTCAGCTGATTTCTCAACTGAAACTGCAGGCCAGAGGGATAGGAAGGAGATATTCAAAGTGCATATGGAACATTTTCCAGAGAACCACCTACCCAGATCTACAAATGGCACACATGTTAAGCAATAAAACAAGTCTCAATAAATTTAGGAAGGTTAAAATCCTATGAAATATCTTCTATGATCACAATGGTATGGAATTAGAAGTCAATTACAAGAAGAAAACTGAGAAACAAACAAACACATGGAGGCTAAATAGCATGCTACTAAACAGTGAAAGGGTTAACAATGAAGATAGAAACTTGGGAGGTGGAAAGATTGAGCAAAAAAGAAAAAACAGAGAAAGAACTCATCGACATCAACTATAGTGTGCTGATTGAAGAGGTAGGGGAGTGGGTGGAGGTGGAGAGTATACAGGCGATAAATGGTTATGAGAAAAATAAAATAAAGAGGAAAAGATCTGAGTGATCATGTGTCAGTTTTGGGAAATCGTTCTTCTCCCATTTCTTCTTACTATGATTTCGTTGAGGCTAAAAGGCATATCTTTTGCACCTTGATAATTTTAACGCTGCCAGTGAGATGTGTAAGTGAGAGGGCACTGTAGAAAACAGCCCTGGTTCTCTTCCAAAAGACCCACCCCTCACTAATGCCAAATGGCCTCAAATGCAAAGGCTGTGCACACTCCAGAAAAAAAGTTCCTTTTGGCATAGAGTCGCAAGCCTCCCTCAAATTGAACCAGAAATGAGAATTCAACACTACAGCATGTTTTATCCCCTCACATATTGTTATGCAAATGAAGAATTATTACAGAGAAAGCCTCTTTAGTTTTACTGCTATTGCCATATGCCTTCAGTGAGTAAATATATCATTCATTATATACTGTATATTGACGTTTTAAGATGTACTTTTTAAAAACTCTAATACGCCTTGAAAGTACATAACAACTATGTTAAACAACTATATTTTCCCAAGAAATGGTGCATTTTGTAAAGCGTTATCTACTGTAATCATTTTTCATTTAACATGAATTGAACAGACATTCTCCTTCAGATGAACTTTCTGGTGACAAACTTTGAAATTGACAGATTAAAGCTGATTTGGGGTTGTCAAAATATGGTATAGCTATCTGCACAAAATATGCATGAAATTTTACAGATGGTGGGCTGTTGCTTTACATGGCAGCTATGTGAGTACATCCACTTCCAGTTCAATTAATAGTGTCACAATCTATCTTCCATGGCAGGTGTAAATGACTTTAGTACATCAATAACTAGTTTACAATGATGCCCCTTCAGTACTTAAGGTTTAACATTGATTTTATGTTTTGTGCAAAATAGCTCACATATAATTCCCATATTTTGTTTTAGGATAAGTTTTAAAATAAACCAAACATTTACAGACTTGAGGAGAATCTATTAAATATAGCAGACCTAGTCAATTATCAAATTATCTGCTAATTACTTCACATGACAATAAGACTTTCAAGTTAATAACTTTCATCTTACATATATTAGCATTGAAGTCTCTGGTATGTAAATGAACCCATGTAAAAAATCTTCCTGAAATAGCTGCTATTATATCATGGACAGTTCAATGATTTGGAAGGTATTCTATGATGAATATTAAATTAACTGAACAACTCATGGCTGAACTAGTTTTTAGTAAAGGCTACTGATTTCATGATCACCATAAATATCACAATTATTATTCATAATAACACCTTACATTTGTATAGCACTTTACAATCAGAAAAGCATTTTTACATGTAAAGTAATCCCTCTCCAATTTTAGTTTCTATTATATATGTTTCAAATGTATGCAAATTTATTTCTATATATATATATATATATATTTTTTTTTGCAACTGCTAGAATACCAGTGCCTCTAACTTTTATTGAACATAACTTTGAAGAAAGAAACTGGGTATTAGGAACCTCTAAAGGAAGTTAAGTGGACTGTCTAAAATAAATATTCTTACAATAGAACATTTGAAAAGTTAAAGAAAGGTAAGTTAAGGAGATTCAGATCAGAAAATTCTATCAGACGAGAAAAGGAGTGAATGAAACTAAGATGGCAGATGGCAAGTGCTTTGGCAGGAAGTTGCTTTGAATGAGATTGCAAAGAACATTTAACCGACGCTGTAAAGGAGGCAGTTTGTGAAATACCTACTTAGTGATATTTAAGAGGTCATACGAAGTGAAACAAACCGTTTTGGTGCTTACCCATCCAAGTTACTCTGTGTCTTATAGCCCACTTTTAGACATGGGAGGTGAAAATCAACAAACTGGAGTAATAAAAATACAAAAGTATAACGTATTTGTTGAACAGTCATATAGAATAAAGATAAAAAAGCTATTCAGTGTGCTTAGTATGTGACAAATGAAAAAAATAGATAAGCATCTCCTTAAAACTGCAGAGAAGAAAGAACCTGTAAAATTCATATGTGGTACCCATTATTACCACTTTAAAATGCTTTAAACAATAAAGAATTTTTAAAATAAAATAGGGTTTTATCAAGTTTAAAAATAAAATAAAATGTGTAAGTTGTCATTGATATATTTATATTATAATCTAGTGTTCCAGCTTTTTTTGCTGCTATAAAAAAATTATTATAACTCCAAGAATCAGTCCACAACCCTATATTATTTTCCATTTCAATTGTTAATTTAAAAACATAAGATTTTAGATACAGAAACATCTTTCAGTATAAAATTAAGCTCATGATTTTCTACATGGTTTTCAAATTGAAAATGGAAAGAAGCTTCAATAAAACTAGGAGATAAAAACTAGGAAGCTTGCATTCAAATTTTGTCTACAATTGGTAGAAAATCTCACATTCTGAAAAATAGTGCTTTGGTAGACTTGTATATATGAGTGGTCCCAGATGAATCATTCCTCTGGATATTCATGCCCATATATAGTCTCCTCCCCCACTGAGGCTGGGTTGGGTTATATGACTTGCTTTGGCCAATGGGACATTAGTAAGCATGAGGCAAGCAGGGTTTTGTTAAAACATGTATTGGAGGTTTGCTCCTTTGAACATGTGCTCTTGGAATGCAGAAAACACCTTTTTTTAGGTAAGCCAGGCTCTATACATGGAGTGGCTACATGGAAGAGAATGTAGAAGTTGGGTCAACATTCATAGCTAATGACCCAAACATATTGCCTCCTTCAAGTTGTCCAATTGTGCCTCAGTCTTAAGTGTTATCCCAGCTGAAGATCTTGACATTGCAGAACTTAATTGTGAGCAGATAAAATAAAGTTATTGCGTTTTAAAGTGCTTTGTCAAGCAGCCATAGAGACTTTTAACAGTGCTTGTGAGTTTTGAAATGTAGATAATGATAAAATAAAATATTAGTAATTTGTAGAGGCTGAATATTTATAAAAATCATAAGATGGCCTCAATTACATAGAACTACTCTTTAATTATATTTTCACTTACAGTACTATTTTTACCAAATCATAGTTTTGGTTTAGTTTAAAACAATAAAAAATATATGTTGGTTACACCAAATAGCATAAATAATATAATATTACTTCATTTTTTAAATTTACAGGAATAATGCATTTTAATAATTCCAAAGCTGGAATTCTCTAATTCTTGTCAAGAACAACATCTCCAAGAAAACAAGATTTAAAAATATTAAATTTTAGTGTGACAAGCATTTGAAACAAATGAATTATATTTTAAACAATCCCATTAAAGCTTTAGATATAAAAAATAATTATTTTCCAATTACAAGACAAATGCATTTATTTAACTTTATTCACAGTTACTAAATTAAGTTTTTGGTAACTTATGTTATTAAAGAAATACTAACATCACATATGATTCAAGTACAAATATTCCTGAATGATTATCAAATAAAAGAAGCTATATTTGATCAGATTTCTATATTAATTATTATTTCTATAACAAATTACTATATTAATTTTGAAATTAGTGTTAAATTCTTCTATAGGGGAAGGAAATTTGATCTTAAATCAATATAATACAGCTAATACATTTTGACATGCATATAAAGAAGAAAACTAAGCCATAGATTGTCTTCACTATCTACAGAAAAAATTTATGACTGCTTTTATAATGTCCTTAATCTATAAGGATTTAATTGTGAATAGAATAAAGAGCATATTTTCATATACTTTCCCTCCTACTCACCTTCCCCCCCCCAAAAAAAAAGTTGGGAATTTGTCATTCTTATTTCTCATTCATTTACATTTGTTTCATGTTATTTATAATGCTTTTGGGAAAGCTGTGACTTTTGACAGTTGAAAATGAACCAAGAGAGGGAAGTGGCTGCTGAATTTAGAAATATGAATTTAATCCAACATAAACAGAAGTAGCATACAAATTCACATAATTTCACAGTAAAATTTTGCACATTGGAGGTGCTACCCTACCAATGAACATTTATATTCATCAGGACATGACTCATAACAGGTAAAAGGGGTGCATCATTAGTAATCTCATCATTATAAATTAAAATCAATTCACAAATAATGCAGATTCTTTTATTAAGAAGCTAAATAAGTTGCTTCCTTGCTGCATAAGTGTGGATTTGGAACACTTTACAACAGTTAACTTTACTGGAACTAAGAATTCAGTGATACTAGCATAAATAACTGATAAATAAGAATCACAACAACATAAGGGCAATACAGTAGGTGACAGTATGTCAATTCAATCACTTTGGTTTCCTTCAACATTACCCACCTCCCTGGCAGAATCAATGAGTGATCCACAATCATTATTAAAACTGAAGAACTGATAAGGTGAACTCAGTCAAACTGAGTATATGATTTGAACCAGCTTCTATGTCTTATACTTAAAAGACTGCTTCATTTGGTTCCATTTTTTCATGTGTTAATACAGTACTTATCCTATATAAAAAAAGCAAAGTATGCAAATTGTCCCCTCAACCAGAATTCTTATGGGAGTTAGACCAGGGGTTGGGCTGGCCGGCGGCTGGGGGAAGGGATGGAGGCCCTGACGCTGGCAGGCAGCCAGGGTAAGGGAGGGAGTACTCGGCTGGCAGCCGCAGCCACTAGGGACCCTACCAGTGCACATATTTCATGCACTGGGACTCTAGTAAATATATATCTATTGAATTAATATTCACTTTAAGTTCTAAATTCTCAAATGAATACGTTCAACCATATATAATTTTTTCCTATTCTTTGCTTTTACTTTACCTTGATATTTTTCAGGAATATCACAGCACATAGACTTTTAAAGAATTAAAATTCATCAAAAATGTTTAACATCTTTTTTTGCTCATCAAATTTGAGAGAAAAAATTAGTACATATAAGTACATGTAAACTTCTTATATAATGATCTCAATATCTTTAAGGTTTTATTCTGAGTCAGAACCCATCCTAATATAAAAGTCCACTTTGTTATTGTTTTCTCACATGATCATGTACAAAATTTTATGCATCCACAATTATAAACATGAATGTAAACATATACATTAGATTTGGGCGTTTGAAGGTTAATCTCTGGGAATACTAAGAATCTCTTATGGTTTATGCACTAACAACAATGAAAAAGTGTTTAAAAAAGGAAGAAGAAAGGAGGAGCAGGGGCAAAAAAGACATGGTCCAGTGGTAAACCAGCAGGGTCTAGAACAGTGATGGCGAACCTGACACGCGTGTCAGAGGTGACACTCGAACTCATTATTTTGGTTGATTTTTCTTTGTTAAATGGCATTTAAATATATAAAATAAATATCAAAAATATAAGTCTTTGTTTTACTATGGTTGCAAACATCAAAAAATTTCTATATGTGACACGGCACCAGGGTTAAGTTAGGGTTTTTCAAAATGCTGACACGCCGAGCTCAAAAGGTTCGCCATCACTGGTAGAAGCTATGTGTTAATTCAACACTGGGGGAGATGGTTCAGCAAAAAAAAAAAAAAAAAGCATGGAGATATTGTGAAGGTAGTGAAACATTGCCTCTGGGGTAAGAGAGGAGAAGAAACAGCCATAAAAATTTAAAGGATGCCAGAAATATACTCATGCCAAAGGGAATCTGTAGAAGAATTTATTGGATTCTCTGCATGAGAAATTTAAAGTTCAAATACAGCATCTCTGGACCTATTGATTGATGCATTAAATGAATAGAAAATATATTTTGTATTTTTTCTATAGACAAAAAGATGCATCACATATATACTAGTAAGAACAAACATAAACCCATACACCTGAACATATAGTGGAATGATATATTTAAATCACATTTATACAGAATCATCTTAATTTGAATTCACTACATAAGATATAATTTATGCAGAAGCACTTGGTGGTAGGTGAGTCATTAATATTATTTAAGAAACATAATACATATTACTTTATTTAGTAGAATATATTATTATTTTATTTAGTAGAATATTCTACATATTAAAAATCACTTACCTCATTTGTAGTATAACTATCATATAACATAATGCTTGTCAGAGAAAACCTTGCAGGGGCAAGGAAGACTTTATTCAAGACTATTGCAATGGGGGAAAGAGGCAGGAACTCAGTTTGAGCTCATTTCCACTGAAACAAAGAGATGAAAAGTTTTTAAAACCTGGGGTGAAGTTGGATCATATACTGCCTGTATTTTCTAATGGCCTTACCCAAAGTAAAAGTAAATTTTCTCACATCTTCATGACAGGAGGTAGTTTTGCAACTTGGAGCAAAGTGTCCCACAGAAGATAGGGAAGTAGAGGTACTATCTTCCACAGGGACTGGGATATAGGGGTGCTATTGTCCTTGATTTGATATTGCAAAAGAATGGTTCCCAAGTCCTTGAGAAAGACATTCCTGCATTGTAAAACTGGCCAGAAGATTTTTTAAAGATTTGCATCTCAAAGGGGCAGAGAAAGAATCTATAATTACAAATTCCTAAAGTGAATGATCTAAGGAAGGGGGGCTCAGGGATCTACCTTCCGGAAGAAGCTTGTCTAAAGGTTAGTTAAGCTGGGGGGAATGTTAAGGTCATCTTGGTCTTGCTACAAAGCATTTTATTTCATTTTTAAATTATAATTTTATATGAATATATCTTACCTTCTCCTTTTCATTCTATATAGATCCTGGCATTGCTTCTTTGTTTAAATTTTATCTTTATTGTTGAAAGTATCACAGAGTTCCTCCTTTTTCCCCCATGGACCCCCTCCACCCTGTTCCTGCCCCCTCCCCAGGCCTTCACCACACTATTATCTATGACCCTGTGTTAGGCATGTAAGTTCTTTCGTTGATCTCCCCCCCCCACTTTTCCTCTGAGATCCATCACTCTGTTCCCTGCTTCTATGTCTCTGGATCTATTCTGTTCATCAATTTACTTTGTTCATTAGATTCCACATATAAGTAAAGTCATATAATACTTGCCTTTCTCTGACTAGCTCATTTCCCTTAACATAATACTTTCCAGATCCGTCCATGCTGTCTCAAAGGATAAGGGATCCATCATATTCCATTGTGCTAACATACCACAGATTTTTTATCCACTCATCTACTGATGGACACTTGAGCTGTTTCCACATCTTAGCTATTATACATTGCACTGCTATAAACATAGGGGTGCATATATTCTTTCTGATTGGTGCTTCTGGATTCTTAGGATATTTATATTCCTAGAAGTGGGATCACTGGGTCAAATGGTAGTTCAATTTTTAATTTTTTTAGGAAACTCCATATTGTTTTCCTTAGTGGCTGCACCAGTCTGCATTCCCACCAGCAGTGTACTAGAGTTCCCTTTTCTCCACATCCTCACCAGCACCTGTCACTTGTAGATTTATTTGATGGTAGCCATTCTGGCAGGTGTTGTTTTAATTTGCATCTCTCTGATGATTAGTAACTTTAAGCATTTTTTCATATGATTCTTGGCCATCCGTATGCCCTCTTTTGAGAAGTATTCATTTAGGTTCTTTGCCCATTTTTTAATTGGATTATTTGTCTTTTTTTAAGTTGTATGTATAACATTTGCCTTAACATTTGCATATATAGAGGATGTTTAAAATTATAAGTGAAAATATAATCTCTTCTCAGTCTACATGTCTATTATGTCTGGATCTTTTCATATCTTCCATGAATCCACTATCCTGAGAAGATTTTAAAGGTATAATCACTTTCCACTCAAGTTGCACTGAAACACACACACACACACACACACACACACACACACACACACAAATAAGCAAACCAATAAACCCTGGTTCATAAACACACTTGGAAGAATTGGAATATATGTAATATTTTTATTGTGCTAATCAAAAGTTCAAACAATGTACTTTGAGAAATAATTTAATTTTGAGTATATTATAATTAAGATAAGATTATGGTAAAGCCTTTTAATAACATAATGTTTAAGGCCAAAATAATATTTTTCCTTTCAATTTTGAAGTTTATGTTCAGGCATAATATAATTTTAACATCAAAAGAAAAAAGGTATCTAATAGAAAACTTTTAAACACTTTTAAAATCAAGGTTGCATTAAAAAGTAAGTTGAAACCTTATGATTATAAACATTATTGTCAATTACAGAGTGCACTATACTATATGTTAGCAAAGTTCAACTTTTTCTGGCTACTCTATTTAAGAAAGGAAGGTAGAGGGTCAAGAACACTTGGGATATCAGAATATTGGGATGAGGTCTAGCAGTCTCCACAGGGCTCTCTACTACCAATCACTCCAAAGCATCTTTGCTAGAACATTTCTCACCTGATCCCTTTGAAAATCAACACATATTACGAGAGATGTTACTAAAGATTTCGTTGTGCATATAAAATGTTGCATAGATAATGGAGACAGATTCATAAAGAGTATTCTAAAATAGTGTCTGGTACACAATAGGACTTCATCAGTAACTTGTTAAATGGATAAACAGCCTAATTTGACAAGTATTGAGGAAAATTAATATAATAAAAATAGCCAATCTTATCTATATTTAATTCAACAAATATATTTGAACATCTATCAAGTTCCTGTCATTCTTATACATAATACAAATCTCTCAATTTATCAGAAAGGTTAAATTGAGGAGATGAAGTCAGCCTTCAATTATTCTTTAAGAAAGCTAGAGCATCCCCTCCCCACCATGTATAATTGGATAAATTGAAAGTGATCCATTTTTCTTGGGAAAGTTGGGAGTCAGACTCTGTTTGAAGCTGCTGGTACCACGTATTCTAAATGGATAGGTGAAAGCCTCTTTTTAATAAGCTGGCTTAGAATTAGTAAAATACCCCATAGTGAAATCAGGTTGAGTTGTTATTTTCAAGGAGTAGAGTTAGAGTCACATTAATAACCTTGTGTACCTTTTTCATGAGACCAGATTATGCTGACCACAGTGGTAAGGGTGTTGCTTTTATGTAATTTTTTCAGAAATTAACCAGGGCTGCTGTTAGACTACTTACTCTGTACCTTACCCTCAATAGAATAATAGTTCATTTTTTTAAAAAAAGAAAAAAGAGGAGAACCCTGGCTGGTGTGACTCAGTTGGTTGGGTGTCATTCTGTGCACTGAAGGGTCACCAGTCCAATTCCTGATCAAGGCATATACCCAGGTTGCAGGTTCAGTCCCCTGTCTGGGTGGCAACAGATCAATGTTCTCTCTCCCTCTCCCTTCCTCTCTCTCTAATATCAATAAAAATATATATTTTTTAAAAAAAAGAGGAGAAAAAGTTGCAACTGAAGCCTACCACAGTGGAGATCACAAGATAGACAATATTTCTGAGGCAAGGAGGCACTGAAAAAACCAAAAATTTGAAGTGAGAGAGGAAAATGGTGTGTGTGTGTGTGTGTGTGTGTGTGTGTGTGTGTGTGTGTAGGCAGGGTAGAGGAGTATGGAGATTTGAGAAGCTCTGATGAAGATCTGGAGGGGAGACATTGCATGTGGAATGCCTAATGATGGGACCTGTTTCTCCTTTTTTATATGAAAATGAATCAGATAATGAGGCAAATCTAGGCCTCTTATTTTTTGTCATTCTGCTATCTATGCCTTATTAGGGTCAATCTGAATTTGGTTTCTTGAAAAAGATAGTTGAGAAATAAATGGTAGCCACTTCCTGGCCATTTAGAGTAGCACCCTTTCTCGAACATGCATCCCAGTGAAAACTATTAAACACAAAAAGGAGAAGTTCCACATCTACTAGAGGTGTCTTCTAGAAAGCCCAAGAATAAAGGAAACCCTGTGCTACCAACAATGAGAAAATGAAGAAGGAGTTAGCAAGGAATTTATAAACAAACTAGAGGCTCGATGAACAAAATTCATGCATGGGAGGGGTAGGTCTCTCAGCCCGGCCTGCACCCTCTCACAATTCAGGACCGGTGGCTCCTAAACCTCTTGCCTGCCTGCCTGCCTGCCTGTCTGCGTAATGGCCCTTAACCACTCTGCCTGCCTGTCTCATCACCCCTAACCACTCGCCTGTGTGTCTAAGCACCCCTAACCACTCTGCCTGCCAGCTTGATGCCCCTAACTGCTTGCCTGCCTGCCTGATCACCCCTAACTGCTCGCCTGCCTGCCTGATCGCCCCTAACCACCTCTGCCTTGGTCCCTGCCACCACAGCTTTGTCCAGAAGGACATCCAGAATGATGTCTGGAAGGTCATTTGATTGTCTGGTCTAATTAGCATATTACACTTTTATTATTATAGATGGTGCTTTTAGTAGCAGGTGCCTAACCAACCCTGGAAACATTTCACCCTTTCCTTTTCCTATTTTTCCTTTTACCCCCTTGCCATATAGGAGTATAACCCCTAGTCTCTGCTAGCTATTGATAAAATTTAGACAAAAGATAAAAAAATGAATGATCTGTAGTTCTGTCCTTTCTGATGGTTGCTATATATTCCCAGAGGAGCTTGTTACCACAAAAGGATTGAGTTGCCAACTGGAGGTAACTGAGCAAGAAATGCATTCTCTTTATCCTTCGATCCCTTTTTCCTGTCTGTACTACTACTCTCCTTAAGTCCCCAAACTAGCCTAATAGGGGATTAAGCTATTTATTAGCAGCTCCTCACTACAGACCACTCACCAACACTTCCTCGTGCACCCATGGAGTAGAAGTCTATAAAAGGAACTTGGGTTAGGCTATCTATGATGTTTCCATTCAAATCTAAACATTTTATGCTCTTATAATAAAGGAAAAGAAAATTTGCAATAAAGCCACTAAACAAATAAAATTGTTTTTATTTGTATGGTTTGATAATCTTGTTTCAAAATAATTTGTTAGTGATAATCCTATGTAATAAAAGCCTAAATGCTAAGTGTCCATCGTCCAGTCAGCCATTCAACCAATCAAAGCATAATATGCTAATGATACGCTAAGGTCGCTCAACCAATCACTATGATGTGCACTGACTACCAGGGGGCAGACTCCCCGACCGGTAGGTTAGCTTGCTGCTGGGGTCCAGCCAATCAAGATTGAGCGAGATGGGCCAGACATGCCCTGGAGCCCTCCTGTGGTCCCTCTCCAGCTGACCAACCTACCGCATTCCTCCCCGGCCCTGATTGTGCACTGGTGGGATCACTCAGCCTGACCTGCACCCTCTCGCAATCCGGAACCCCTCAGGGGATGTTGGAAAGCTGGTTTCTGCCCGATCCCACAGGCCAGGCTGAGGGACCCCACTGGTGCATGAATTTGTGCACTGGGCATCTAGTGAAGTAAATAAAACATTTGCCTTTTAAATTTAAAGGCAAAAGTTAATAATTCTAATAAGCTTTTAGGAAGAATATAATTAATGAACAGATATGTGTTGAATATTTATTATATGCAAAACACTATATCTGATGCTGTGAAATATATAAAATGATTCTGAATTAGGGTGTCTATGTTTTCAGGATTTTAAATTTTAAGTGGAGATATTACACTAATGGGCATGAAATAATAGCAAACAACTGTTTAATTATTGTTTAACAATTTGGATGCCTTTATTTGAAAATGGCAGAAAAGCCACTTCAAAGTAGCTCAAACAGTGTAGAATTATATTATGAACATTATAAAAGTCATGAGTTAAAATAGTTCCAGGGTTCATTAATTCAGCTGCTAAATAATGGTAATAAAGACCTCTGTTCCTTCCATCTATCACAGTGGTTCTCAACCTTCCTAATGCCATGACCCTTTAATACAGTCCCTCATGTTGTAGTGACCCCCAACCATAAAATTATTTTCATTGCTACTTCATAACTGTAATTTTGCTACTGTGATGAATCATAATGTAAATATCTGATATGCAGGATGTATTTTCATTGTTACAAATTGAACATAATTAAAGCACAGTGATTAATCACGAAAAAAATATGTAACTATATATGTGTTTTCCGATGGTCTTAGGCGACCCCTGTGAAAGGGTCGTTCGACCCCCAAAGGGGTCGCAACCTATAGGTTGAGAACCGCTGATCTATCAGATCTACCATTTCAATGTGCGAGTCGTGAAATTTTGGCATTGAGCAAAAACTGAAAGTGATGTGGAAATTAAACAGCAGTGATGCATCAATGTCTATTTCTTGATTTCAATAGTTGCATTGTGCTTGTGTAGGAGAAGGTCCTTGTTTTTAGAGAATGCATGTTAAAGTGTAAGGGGTCATGAGGCATCAAGTTGGCAACTCAGTCTCAAATAGTTTAGGAAAAATTTTTCATACTCTTCTTGCAACTTTTCTATATATTTTATATTATTTCAAAATATAAAAATATTTAATATAAAATATGAACAGAAATGTGGGATTTCTCAATAAAGGACCAATATGCCATAAAGCATAGACCTATAAGATGTATTTGTTATAGTCATTCACTTACCTAATAATGTTAATTGAGCACCTAATGGTTTCAAGCACAGAGTCAGAATCCGGGACACAAGAGTGAAAAAGTGAGTCAGAACCCTTGCCCTCATGAAGCTTAGAGTCGAGTGGACTATTGCTAAGAAAACAGGAAGTCATGATATAATAATGTGATGAAGGAAATGCAGGATGCTATTAGTGTACATAGGTGGAACCCCAGAAACCTATTTTTTAAGGTAGGCATCCTACAAGAAGTGATACCTAAGCTACAACCTAATGTTTGAGTAAGAGTTTAAAGGAATGTATATAAATATGAGATGAGGCAAGTGTGATTTTTTTCTTGTCTATGGGACATCTAAGTACTGATACTCAAGGGGCCATTGAATACTTCCCTGAGCATGAGCTGGGTTGAATAAAGAATATTGAAAGTTTTTTGTCATATATATTACCCAACTTGCCTAGAGTGTAGATATGGCAGAGGAGATTACAATTTTCTTGAATAGGTAAGTAAATTTGAGAAAGTTCATAGAGGGGGTAGGATGTTTAGTTTAGACAAAACTTGATGAGCATCAGTGGCAGAGGTGGGATATATTATCACAGAAAGAAATAACCTGGAAGTTGGGAAAGAGGTTAGGAGATTGTTCAGTAAATGCTTATAATAATTTTGGCCCGCTACTCAAAAAACAGAGTCATTGCGGGAATTCAGTTGCTCCACAAGCCATGATCCCTCTAAGAGTTTAACAACTAAAGTGTGCATAGGGGTGGGCAATGAGCAGAACCGCTTAAGAGACTAGGGTCATTCCTATTAGGTGTCTATGTCCCTTGCCTGACCCAATGTGCATCTTGTTATTTTCTATGGCATGAGAGCTGGTGGGAGATTTTAATTATGTTTTAAATCAAGGATTTTCTTGGAATGTTCATGTGTATTTAAATATCAGCTATAGTTTATGTATCAATCAGTCTCATGTGTCCTTGGTGGACGCATAGACTATGCTGAGGCAAAACTTTCAGTACATTACTGTTTTAGATCTAAGAGCAGGAACAATATCTCCAGTTCAATGCATCTGCTTCACACTGGTTGATATTAGGGGTAGGAAAAGGGGAATGTGGTACTGGAGGGCAGATTAGAGATCTGCCTTCTGAGGAGGCTCCTAGTGTTTAAAGAAAGTACATTGCCAGGAATAATACTTTGTACTTCTCATATAGATACTGTAAAATTTCATAAAATACTCACAATACTGTACAGATACAGACTACTAAGAAACATGAGCAATTAAGAAACATGAGCAATATAAATCATCTTAATTTTAAATTAAGCATGACTTCTACAAATTTAAAGGGCATGTTTAATATTTCCTTTACAAAAAGAAAAAATATTGGAAGAAATGCAAAATCACCTCAGATTCTGTATTCAGTTTGAAAGCATATTCTATAACAGAAATATACTCTGTACTCCCAAAGAGAATGCCAAAAGCATGAGTAAAGCAGTCATGCTGATCCTACCTTTTGTATCAACAACAAGAGGAATAAACCTTCATGCTTTCAACCAGATTTCAATACAGGAAAGCAGCTGGGGCCTCCAATCTTCTTTCATCACCTCAGGGTGTGACATAATTATTCAGAAAAAATCAAATTGACTTTATAACTTTGGAAAGATACATCTACAAAGGAAAGAAACAGAATAAAAATATGTAAAGTATAGTTCTCCACTTGAGCAGACCGAATAATTCTCCCTGGTCTCAGGAATATCTCCTGTGCTTCAGGGATGGAGTATGATTTGTGTTTGAAAAAGACTGAAGTTAAGTGATAGCCAGGTTTCCTTATCCCTTATATTTACTTGTTTTTTTTCATTCATAGGAACACTAAGAAATAACTGAGATATTACTACATATCTATATCTAGATTCTCTAGATAGATAGAGGTTCTTCATAAAATAAAAATTACACTTGCATCTGATACAATTTTCAAGGCTATTAAAATAATTTAGTAGTCAAATCATTTTTTAAAATCCATGTCAAATCACATATGTGAAATAACGTGATCTGACTAAAACTGTGGTTCTTTCAGTGGCTTGTGTGCAAAGAATGCCTTTCAGAAAGCAAGTGCCCTCATTTTTTCATTCTAAGCTTCACAAATTTTGAGTGTGCCAATTACGGTCCATAGACTCTAAGAAAGTAAGCTCTTTTTCTGGATAAGACGCTCAATTAAAAAATCCCCTCCCCATAACACCTGTTGATTCAAGTGTGAGAACTCGTATTTCACAGCCATTTGCATCCGTGAATAAGACTATTAAAAGAATACCACCCTCTTCCATTTGCACTGTCACTTCCTCAAATGTTGAGTGACTTACATGAGAAAATTCTGTTTATAGCCTCAAATAATTTAATACTGCCCTCTAGAGGCATTATAATAGCATACATTTACTCCTTCTGGTGTGGTTTTTTAAAATTTATTTCCTTAAATTTAAAAGCAAGTTTTTGAAAACCCACAAAAGATTAATTAACATAAAGATTTTCTAAAAGTTACATCCATTTAAAATGTTTTGAAGGTATCAAATTATGTTCAAAATAATAAAATTCAATAGATTAATTTTCCTCTAAAATTAATCTTGTAAAAACTTATAAATCATTAATAATCAGAAGTGGCAATGTGTACACTGGAGTCCTCCAGGTGCTATGGTGTTTCTGTGAACCCCTGAAGCACATGGAGACGAGTAGTCAGTATTACAGACCCCACCCTCCAAAAACGCCTTAACTGAGATCAAGAGTTGAAAAAACAAGAAATATTTATTTCCCTCTAAGAAAAAAGTAAAGCAGCAAAGTCAGAACATGAACTTAAGACATGAATAAAAGGCAATTCACTTAAAATAAGATTCATTAAAGAAGAAAAATAAGACTGCTTTTAGAACTGAATGTTTTAATAATTTTTAGACGTAGATAAGTAGATTAAGAAAAGTAAGTTTGGCTTTACCAGAACAGCAGTTATGGAATACATTCAAAGAGAAGAGGGTATTCAGATATTTGGGGATTCTGTGAGGAAAAAAATTCAGGTAGCATGACCTTTAGATGCTAAGAGAAAATTGAGAGAAATTTGAAAACTAAGAACCATTAAAGAGCTTTGCCAGGAAATACCTGGTGATCTGAGAATTCGTGAGGTTCTTATTTTGAAAGAAAAGCTCCCTGTTTTCTGCACAGACCTGAAAGAAGAAATTTTACTTTACAATTTATAACTCGTGTTAGGAAATAATGTGTACTCCCTGTTGTCTTTCTTGTTGACACCCAGAAAGCTATTTGGAATAAAATCCAGTGTCTGTTTCCTCCAATAAGGGTGAATTTCTTAAGTTTATATTGAAAATATCATTATCAATAAAAACTAACAAATACTAATTCTATCATATTACATAGCAATTTTAAACAAAATAAAATGTACCTGAAAGAAATACTTCACAATTTATTATCTTTAAAATAAATTATTTCACTTATTTTCCATCTTGTTTGCAATGAGGCAATCCCATAATCTGGAAATCTATAATTTTTATATACCAGTAAATGTTGTACACCAATTTGAAGTATAGTTACAAAAACAAGTATTTGGAGTTTAATTTAGTTAAATTTAAGCTATTTAAGTTACATACGGGTACATATGAAGAAACTTTACATTTGCAAATAACTTCTTACTCATATAAAGGTTAAAAGATCTTTATAACTTATAATTTAAATTACACACTCATAATTTAAATGACTTTCAAAAAGGAAATAAATAATTTGCTTTCTTGAAAGGACTAAAATATTGTAATAACTCTATTAGAATTTGGGAAAAATTAGATTTGCATAAAAATATTTTGGATTTTGTCTCAAATATTTAATTTTATAGAAAACATCTAGGCAATAAAAATATTCATTTTAAAAGTTTAAATAAAGTTAATGAATTTATGTTTTCTCTCCCTCCTTTCTGGATTGCCTTAACTAACCATTCAAGCAATTTGCAATGATCTAAGGATGCTGCAACATTTAAAAATTGAAATTACTAATGGAAGTTAGGATTAAGCATAGCAATAATGTGTCATTTACTTAGCAAAGTGAAATAATCAAAATTATGTTTGAAATCTGATAAGCAAGGAAGGGTTTACAAATTCATTCAATTATATTTACATATAAGTAGGTTAATATCTAAAATATAGATTTAATAGCATTTTTTAAAAAATTTTTTTTTAATATATTTTATTGATTTTTTACAGAGAGGAAGGGAGAGAGATAGAGAGTTAGAAACATCGATGAGAGAGAAACATCGATCAGCCGCCTCCTGCACATCTCCCACTGGGGATGTGCCCGCAACCCAGGTACATGCCCTTGACCGGAATCGAACCCGGGACCCCTCAGTCCGCAGGCCGACGCTCTATCCACTGAGCCAAACCGGTTTCGGCGATTTAATAGCATTTTTTAAAACTGGAGAACTTACACTATTTCTCTAGAAGTATAATGAAATGATACATACAATCACAGGTGATCATGTTGACAAAATGGACTGGGTTTATTAGACAGGTGTTATGTTACTGCAAACAAAAAATTCTGAGGATGTATGACACAAAAGGAGGTGGGAAGATATAGATAAAATATTGGTATACCCTCATACATTTTAAAGATTTTTTAAAGAAGTAATGAATAAAATAATTTTCATTAGATATCTATATGTTACCAAAATAATTCTTAAAACAAAACAATAAGATTTATGAAACTGTATAAATCAGTCATTTTATCTGAGTGAGACAATAAATTTTACCAGTCAGCTAAGATAAAATAATTTATTTGGAAGTCAAAATCTATTTTCACTTATAGAAACAAAAGAAAAAAAAAAGAAAAAGAGATCATCAAGAACTATATGTTGGAGGGTGAGGTGACCGTTGTTGATGTATCCCTCTGAAATTTTCATGGAGCCAGCTATTAAAAATCAAAAACAAAAAATGTGATGACATTTCAAAATTAGATGCATCATGGCAGCTTGAGATACTCCCTTTGTCTCTGCCCTTTCATATACAACTATTGGGAGATCCATAATTCAACAAAGGTTCCTCTGCTCAACCCACTAGAAAGCCTGAGAGATTGACACATCTGTGTATCTGAAGGTGGGTGGACTTGAACTCATAGAGGAGGCAAAACTGAGGAAATGCAGGAATGGTGCTTGGTGACTCCATTTTCCTGCTGGGCAGCTGAGCCCATAGCCCTAGTGAGTGAGGGGGCAGAAGCAAGGTAGGGTCTTCAACCCCCTCTCTTCATGGCCCTGGAAAAGGAAAAGAGGTGCAGCAGTGTCATCGAGCGCTGGGAGTTCAGCTCCCTCCCCTGGCTGCTTCAGTGCCTGCACCACCAGAGGGCCCATAGCAGCAGGAGAGGCTGTGCAGGCACTCCAGCCTCCCAGTAGCAGCAGAACCACCCGTGGCATCAGGGCACTAGCAACAGTGTCAATAGGGCTCACTACCCCAGTATCCTAGCAACACAGTACCCACAACCCCTCCCCAGCCAGCAGAAACAACATCTGAGAGCCTAACAAACCCAGAAGCATCCACCACCCCAGCTCACACATGGTGGCGCCTGAGATCCAGATGATACCTGACACTGTTGATGATGCCAGTGACTGCAGCAACATTAGTGATCACAGCGACACTGGTAGTAGCAAGGCCCCAGCAACCTCAGAGGCACAAGAAGTCAAAAAGAAGGCACCTGTGACACCACTGCCAAAAGTGGTGAAGGGTGAAAATGCTGGCTCTCAAATATTGCCAGTCCACTTGGGTATGAGAAAGGAAAAATGTGCTAGAGAACCACCTACTCAAAAAAAATAACCAAAAAAAGGCTTCTAATAACCTATGCATTGAACTGTTAAAATTAAACACAGCCGGACCTAAATAATAAAAGTGTTCACTACTTCAAATGCACCAGCAGAGAAACAACCCATCAAGTACCATGGTAATTATGGTAACAGGATATCTCAAAGTGACATTCATAATTCTTCAGAAACAAAACTCAAAGTCATGGATGATTGTGATCTCAATGATAGAAAATTTAAAATAGCTGTCATGAAGAAACTCAAGATTAAAAATAAAAATAAAATCTCAGAAAGGAAGCTCAGTGAACTCAGCAATAAATTCAATGAACAGAAGAAGTACTTCACCAAAGAGACTGAAATTCCAAAAGAGAACCAAAGAGAAATTGTGGGGCTGAAGAACTCAATAAATGAAATCTAGAATGCGATAGAAAGCAATGGAAATAGAGCAAACCACATGGAAGAGAGAATTAGAAGGCTCAAAGATACAGATATAGAAATGATTCAAGTGGAAGAGGAGAGATAACTAAGATTTATTTTTTAAACAAACAAACAAAAAACATATGAGAACTAGACTCTATTAGAAAGGGCAACATAAAGATAATGGGTATCCAAAAAGGAGAAGAGAGAAAGAGAAGGAGCTGAACATACAAGTACCAGAAACTAACAGAACGCCTAATTATCAGTGCAAAAATGCTTTTCCCAAGACACATTAAGACTTTTTAAAAGTCAGAAATAAAGAAAGAATTCTCAAAGGAGCAAAGGAAAAACATACAGTAACCTACAAAGAAACCTCATCAGGCTATCTTCAGATTTTTTAGCAGAAACTCTACAGGCCAGGAAAGAGTGGAATGACATATTCAAAATATTGAGAGATTAATTTTGCCTGTCAAGAATACTATACCCAGCAAAGCTATCTTTCAGATATGAAGGAAAAATAAAGGCTTTCTCAGACAACCAGAATCTGATGGGAATTCACCATCATAAGACTTGCCTTACAAGAAATGTTAAATGAAGTTCTACCTAAAATAAAATGGCAAAAGTACAAAAAACTTTGAATAAGTTGATAAACAGAATCAGAAAATTGCAACTCTCTATCAGAATAGGGTATTAAGCACTAAATTATAACACAGAGGTTAAAGGAGGTAAAAACATTAAAACAACTATAGCTACTCCATTTTGGTAACCAACACACAGCATATAAAGGGATCATTTGTGACAACCAAAACATAAAATGTGAGAAAGAAAATGATGAAACTTCTTATGCAAAGGAAGATAAGATACTATCAGATGAAAAAAAAAGACATGTTTATCTCTGAGACATTTTATATAAACCAGTGGCTTAACTGAGATTAAATTGTAAAAATGACAGTCTAGCACAGTGGTTCTCAACCATCCTAATGACGAGACCCTTTAATACAGTTCCTCATGTTGTGGTGACCCCCAATTTCATTGTTACAAATTGAACATAATTAAAGCATAGTGATTAATCACAAAAACAATATGTAATTATATATGTGTTTTCCAATGGTCATAGGCAACCCCTGTGAAAGGGTCATTCGACCCCCAAAGGGGTCGCGACCCACAGGTTGAGAACTGATGGCTAGCAGATGTTTCTAACAGGGGCCTCTCACACAAACTTCACTGCATGGAGAAGCTTGCACTAAGCTGCCTTCCACCTGCACTGAACTCCCTTCCTACACTGTTTGTGACATTTGAGCCAGCTCTTACAAAGGAGTTCCTGGAGTTTAGTTTTCACCAATAGGACTGAGGCTTCCCTGTCCAATTGGAGCTGCACATCAACAATAACCAATCAGAGGATCTCCATTCTGACCAATTAGAAGAGTGCTTTTTAGACCAATCAAACTAAGAGGATTTGGAGTCTTCATTTGCATAAGGATGAACTAATCAGGGACCAGGGGTAGTTACTTCTGTCTATCTAAGTCAACTCCTCTCTGGCTCTGGCAGCTGTTCTTCCTGACCACCAATGACTGAAGATTTGGTTTCCGTGGCTAGAGAAACACTAAAGATAACTCCCTGGAGCAGACAGACTAGACCTGACCAGGCAGGTTCTTGCTCCAGTAACACCTCATCCCAGGGCTGCTTTATAGCCATGCTGTTTCACAATTAAGCTGTTCACCACACCCCAAATTGTGCATTCCTGTTGGTATTGAATTGGTGCCAATGAGCATTGGTTGACAAAACTTTACAAATATGTATATTGTAAACATTCAGAGATCTAGAAATTCATAAATTTCTTAAGCTATTTATTCAACAATACTATTGAGAACCTAAAAGTTACCAAGCATTGATTAGACCAGGGTTGGGGACTATCTGGCCCACAGGGTCATATAAGGCCCACAAAATCATTTGGTCTGGCCCTGCCAAGACAATCTCAGACAGGACTCAAAATTTAATACATCTAGGAGCTTTCTTCATAGCAACATAAATTTATATTAAGTGAATGATGTTATAAATTTCTAAGTAGCCCTTTGCAGAAAAGGTCTTCCCACTTTGATCTAGACCCTAATGATCCTATATAATAAAAGCCTAATATGCTAAGTGTCAGGTCATCTGGTCATCCATTCAACCAATCAAAGTGTAATATACTAAGGATATGCTAAGGCTGCTCAACCGCTCGCTATGACATGCACTGACCACCAGGGGGTAGACACTCGGACCTGTAGGTTAGATTGCTGCTGGAGTCCAGCAGATTGGGACTGAGCCTGAACAAGAAGGAGTGGACATGCCCTGGAGCCCTCCTGTGTCCCTCTCCAGCCCTGATTGTGCACTGGTGGGGTCCCTCGGTCTGGCCTGCACCCTCTCACAACCTGGGACCCCTCAGGAGATGTTGGAGAGCCAGTTTTGGCCCAATTCTGCAGGCCAGGCCAACGAACCCCAGTGGTGCCCGAATTTGTGCACTGGGCCTCTAGTACTAAAATAAATACCCAAGGTCCATCAGTCCCAATAAGGAGCATTTACATAAACAAAGAATACAAAAGTATGTGCATACACTTATGAATTATACTAGAGGCCCGGTGCATGAAATTCGTGTACTCAGGGGGTCCCTCAGCCCAGCCTGCGCCCTCTCACAGTCTGGGAGCCCCTGGGGGATGTCTGACTGCCCGAAAGCAGACCTAAGCCAGCAGTCAGACATCCTTAGCACTGCCGTGCAGAGGGAACGCATTGACCTGCATTGAGCGTCTGCCCCCTGGTGGTCAGTGCATGTCATAGCAACTGGTCGTTCTGCCATTCGGTTGATTTGCATATTAGCCTTTTATTATATAGGATATGAAACAGACTCCAATTCCCGGCTCTTATCACTTAGTCCAGCATATTAAAAGTAAACACTTTTTAAAAGTTAAAATGTTTTTAGGTTGCTTTTTAACTTACAGGAAAATAAATATTTAAGAGAGGCTTTCAGATATTCAGAGGGAAGGCTTATATATTTAAAAAAAATAGTTATTCAATTTACCAGAGTTAATAAAACAGCTGTTGTTGTTTTTTTCTTATGTGGCTAAGTCACAATAATTATACACACACACACACACACACACACATACACACACACACACAAATAAAAACACCTTTGTCTCCAATATAGCTTTCTGCATTACTACACTGCCTAGGTTTTTCTTTTTTTAAAGTCACATTGTAATGAAATAATAATCAGTCTCTATTTTAAGAGTTCAATCTCTATTACCACCTATTTAAGATAAAATAGCTACTATATAATAAATGGGAACTCAATTTTAAAATGTAGGAGTTTTATCATCTGTCTATTCCTGCTAACCAAATGTGAATTCCTACTGAGACTTTCACTGCCTGTAGAAAGATGTAGTTTATGCATTTTAAAAGTTGTTTTTGTAGCCAAAAATATAGCTCAAATCAATCTCAAATTATTATTTAAAGGATAGTTCTGAATTTCCAGCAGCTTAATAGATATTTTCTATTGAATGCTCTTATCTTAACCAGCGGTTCTCAACCTGTGGGTCACGACCCCTTTGGCGGTCGAACAACCCTTTTACAGGGATCACCTAAAACCATCCTGCATATTAGATATTTACATTATGATTCATAACAGTAGCAACATTACAGTTATGAAGTAGCAACGAAAATAATTTTATGGTTGGGTCACAACATGAGGAACTGTATTTAAAGGGCCAGAAGGTTGAGAACCACTGTCTTTATTCCTAATTGACCTGTTTTCAATTAATGGGTCCATTATTTTATTTACCCAGGCCAAAATACTCAGGGCAATCATTGTTTCATTCTTTAATGTTTTAATCTCCTGTATTTAATTAGACACTAAAGCCATCAATTGTTTTTCATACTTTTCTCACCTGAACCCTTTCTTTTCATAATCATGACCATTCTATCCCTCATTGCTTCACACTAGGACCCACAATTCATTTCCTTATTTTTAGTCTCTTTCTCCTCCAACAGATTATATTTATTGCCATAAGATCAAGGTCAATGTCACCAAGTAACTACTTCCCAGTTGCAGGTGATTGCGAAAATTGTAATTTAAGACCCTTGTAGTCCAATTCTAACCTGCCTTCCTCAGTTTCAACTCTGATATAAATATTTCTCTAACTAGAATTGGATACTCAAATCAACTTACTACAATATGTTTTGTGGTAAATTCTTATGTAAAAGTGAGGAGACAGAGGGAAGCTAGGTAGACAGGGGCCAGGGGGGAGGGAGGAAGTAAAACTAGGTAGAGTGTAGAGTTACTAAGGCACCCCAACTGGGCAGGGAAGAAAGGGTATGCATGCCAGAGGCATGAACTTTAAAATGTATGGGTATTGCTAAGACAGGCAGCATGCAAATAGCCAATCACAAGGCAGTAAGGCACATAAACCAATCCCAAGGATATCACTAAGGCAGAATTCTTTGAAAAGACCATTAGAAACTAGCAAGACCGTTCCCATCCCTTAAATTAAAAGGTGTGCACTTCCTCTGGAAGATGTCTGGTCTAATTAGCATATCACCCTTTTATTAGTGTGTGTATAAATATATATATATATAAATATATATATACATATATATTTATACACACACACTCACACACAGCCTGCTGTTTGGTAGTTTGGTCACCCCTCACTAATCCCCCTGCCGGCCTGGTTGCCCCACGCAGGCCGGCGGGGGGGCAGGGGGGAGTGGTTGGGGGCAACCAGGCCAGTGGGGGTAGTTGGGGGTGACCAGTCCAGCAGTGGGGGCAGTAAGGGGTGACCAGGCCATCAGGGGGCAGTTAGGGTGACCAGGCCAGCTGGGCAGGGCAATTGGGGGCAACTAAGCCGGCAAGGGGGGCAGTTGGGAGTGACCAGGCCAGCAGGGGGGGCAGTTAGGGGCGATTAGGCAGGCAGGCAGGTGGCAGGAGTCAGCGGGATGTCCCCAGGATCGGGCCTAAACCAGGAGTCGGACATCCCCTAAGGGCTCCCGGATTGGAGAAGGTGCAGGCTGGGCTGAGGGGGACCCCCCCCATGCATGAATTTCATTTACTGGGCCTCTAGTGTAAAATATAAGGAAAGCTAGAGAGATCCCACTGGAAATAGGGTTTATCTGTCAACTGCCTTTATCAGAAAGGGGGTAAGTCTAAAATGTGTATATTTGCAGCCATTCTGTGATTGGTCCCCAAAATGAGAAAGTCAGTATCTTTTAACTCAAGAGGAATGCTTGATTCTATTTTCCAGAGAACTTTTTCCAAAAAAAAATTTTCCGATTTGTATATATTTGTCATTACAGTCAAACCTCAGTTCTTGAACGTCTCCCATCTCAAACAATTCGGTTATCAACCAAGTTTTAATGGAAACAAATGTCTTGGCTGTCAAACAAAACTTTGGTTATTGACCAGACAGCCCTTTCATGCTGATACCCATATGCTCACTCATGCATCTCTCCAATGATAAACAAGGGAAAGAATGCAGAACTATGAGTCAGTTTACTGCTAAACCTCAAGTTGTTAACATCTCAGAAAATTGTGCTGTGAATATTTTCATGGTTTATTTTTGGCTTTTGTTGCTGCTTATTATTAAGTATGTACAATAAGTCACTATGGGTCCTAAGAAGGTTAGTGATAGTAGCAAAGTGCAAAGGAAAATTGTGAGAATAATGATAGAGCTTCAAAAAGAAATTGCTGTAAAGTCTAATAGAGGTCTGATCTGGCTACTGAATGAGGCACGGTGAAATAGACAATTAGCACAATTTTAAAACATTAGAGGCCGTCAAGAGTGCTGATGCTGCTAAAGGTGTGAAACTGCAAACGAAACAATGATTACAGGCAATTGAAAAAGTTAAAACAGGGAATCATTTGTGGGTCTGGAACAGATTAATTCAATTTACATCATTTCTAATGGGGAAAAATGATTCCATCTTCAAACAAATCACTTCTCAAACAGACTTCTAGAACAAATTAAATTCAAGAACCAAAGTTCCACTGTAGTTATTTACTTAATGATATATGGATTGCACTGCCCTGACCATTCAGTATATTCAAAATAAATACTACTGTATCCTCAACATTGAACAATATTACTTCTGCACAATTTCATTAACTGCTACAAAACATATATTTATTTATATCTGTTTGGCTCAGCTGTAAAAATTCATTTCACTTGAAAAATAAGTGTAATAGATGTATTTAAATGTTAACCTTCCATATCCTGTCGAAGTATTTTAAGATGTGTTAAATATAATATTAGTGCTTTTGTATCTCAAGAACCTTCAAGCAAGCTCTCATAATATTTGCCAAATTAATAAGGCTTTAAAGAAATATATACTATTTTTCCAATACAATCACAGAGACATATTTATGCAGCATCACACTTTAAACTACCCTCAATTGATTTCTCCACAGGGCTTGCTTGTCACAGAGCTTTGTTAACCTACTCACTACAATACACTATATCAGACAACTCTGCCTTGCATTGTCAATTAGAAAAAAAACACAGTAATAACCAAAATAGTTTGCCTTCCAAATTCTTAGCTGCCCCAATGCTGAAAGCAAATGATGTGTAGAAAAGAAAAACCCTCCTAACTCCTTGCCTGATAAATGAGTAGGGAGCATTTGACAGATCAGAACGAGATGAAGCAGCCTAAAACATTTGGCACAATGTGCATCTGGCATACAGAGACTGCCTGTCAAATGCCTATGACTCCATACAGCAGCTAGGGACCCTATGGAGCAGCAGATGGGCCATTAAGGTAGTATTAATGTAGATGCCATCAGTTTTCAGTTCTGACTGGGACATACTCTTTAGAACTATGAGCAGCTGCTGCCATTTATTGTGACAGCTTCCTGCTAACTTTTGCCAACTGGCACAATCTGACTCTTTGTACCTGAGCTATTAAATGTGTGACTTCCACCATTTTATTCCTCCAGAGAACGCTTTTAATAATCCTCTAAAGAAGGAATGAAGCATTTATCACCAAAGTGAATATACATACCATGCAGTTCTATTGTACAAGACTCCTGCCAGTGTACTTTATAGGCCTTATATTAATACATTCTTATTAAAACTATGCATAGATCTTTTCCTATGTATGGAAATGCTAAATTGAAAATGACCAATCATACTCATTTTAAACCTTTAATGTAATATTGAACTTAACCATGAACTAACTGGAACCTTTTATCTCCTGAAATATTATTTCCCTAATGAGCAAATAAAAAAAAAACTATGTCATATGAAATGCAGTAGTAAGTTAATAAACCAAAAATAAGTTATTTCATGGCTCTCTAAGTGTAAGTAAATATTTTCATTTCAAAACGTTCAGGTACACCTGGTGTTTTATTTAATATGTGTAAAGAAATTTTAGGTGTATGAATGGATTTTAAAGTGCTGTATCTGAATACTGTCTCCACTACAGATCATGAACAATGCATTATAAATGATGGTAATTGTGTATTTATCACATGCAAAATAATTTCAACGGAAAAAGCAACCAAACTATTGGCAGAAGCAGCACTCTGCTGCCTTCCTTTCATCCAGCTTGACTTCTAGGGATACATTGCATCATTCGTTATTATGTCGAACAAGAAAGCTCACAGTACAGCACAGCATACGGTTTGTCAGACAATAAAAACTGCAGCAAGTCATTATAAAAATGGCTGGCAGACATTCATTATGCTGAGCTAACATCTTTTCTGCTTCAAATGTCTCTACAATCTGACCAATAATCTATGTATGAGATTTCTAAACAAATCTCACCAACTCAATATTATAGTTCATAGGAAAGTCTGTGCATGAGCACATGCACACACACACATGCCCATACACAAACACTAAGTTGCAAGGCAGTTAAACTTCCTAAATTCATATGCAGTAATGAGAATGCCTCTATCAGAATACATAATAGAGGAAAGTTTCAAAGACGTACACATTGATAATACAGCTTTTAAAATGCTTCTTAAGATGTACGAGAGAAATAGTACAGAAATAACATTTAAGATGTTCCATTTTACATGTAAAGGAAATATGTGAAATAATGATGGTGCAAATAGGCCAAAGAATAGTCCAAGGCATGGCATCTAGATGTCGAGTCACTCTCCATGACTCCCAAGTTTTCTTCCATGAACAAACCTATGACATTTGACAGAATTTCGGAAGTTCCATTTACTGTGTGAGTGTGTGTGTGTGTGTGTGTGTGTGTGTGTGTGTGTGTACAGATACCTTTATTTGCCTTTACATATTATTTCCAAAGGAATAGAAAGGTATTTACTTCTGGGAAACTACAAAGAGTGAAACATTATAGGTGAAAATGTACCTAAAGAACAATATCACTGAAAGTCAGTGTGATTTACAAGAATGCAAAGAAAACTAAATTATGCTAAAATCTAGAGCCTGACTATAAAACACACATGTTCAAGTTCTGATATATTAGTTTAATCTTACTACTTGTGTTGATCTATTTAAGTTACATTGTTTTATTTCTGGGTGTGTTTTGTTATGTTTTTACATTTCAGTGGCATTTTTCATTTTACCTAAGAGCACTAAAACCATAAGGCAACATGAACTCATTCTGAATGTTTAGTAGTGGTCATAAGTGATGAAGTTACTTTATGGTAGCTAACGCATATAAGCCTTTCATAGGTTAATAAAAAGGAATTGTATTCAACTCTGTAAAACATTGGCAAAATCTAAAACAATTTACAAATATTCTCCATTATTTACTTTGACTTGATAGCAAATTAAAGGTACCACCTTGGGCAAACATTTTGAATATAACCTAATAAGGCACTGGAAAAAAATTAATATCAAAGACTGGGTACTGCCCACATTTAGCGCCTACAGCGGTGCTCCCTCAAAGGAGTATTCCACTGGGCTTTTGCAGGGCAGGGTACTATGCTTCCTTAAGGGGACACCAAGCCTGAGAGGAAACTATGTTACAAAAATGAATAGATCCTTGGTGACCAGAGAGTGTGGAGAGCAATTTTTAAAGCGAAATGGCGAGTTTTACAATATGGTGCTGATATAACATTTGGAAACTGACCCCAAAGAATTGCAGTACATGTGGATTTCCAAAGAAAACTAGGTTCAGAAAGAGCTACCTGAAGTTTATATTATTAGTCTTACTTTAATGGTACCTCTTTGGAGTGGCAATTTTGTATTTTAAAAGGTGTGCTTTAATATGTTATTTTCAAGAAAAAGGTGTAAAAAATATTTTTAAAAAACAAAGAATAGAAAGGCTTTTTATCAATCCAGGATATTTAAAAATAATTCTTTGTTAAATATAATTTCAAATAATAAAATGATGTCCTGATAAGAAATTTTGATTTGTTGTGATCAAGGCCAGAAAAATACACTTGATATTTTCAAGCCTTGCAATTTAATATGCTTATTGAAGACCTAAAAGCAAGTGGAACGTTACCTTCCACGATGTGTCTGCAGGAATAGTTCTGTAAATCACTGCAGCATCATGCGCAGTAGTGCTGTAACATCAATGGATAGATGCAATGTCAAGGATATTTATCTATTAAGTTTTCAAAACACAGAAGTGGTAAAAATGTTTTACTAAAAATCTGCACAGAATCTATAATCTTCAAATATGTGCAGCATCTTTCCAGAGAAGAACCCCTTGTATTTCTAATCTGGTTCAAGCTTCTGTTTTCACTATCATCTGAATAGAAATATTTCACTTAAGTATGAAAAGCACGTACGAGGTGAATCCTAAAAACCATATAAAGACAGAATATATTTTAAGATTTATCATTTTTAATAAAAATAAATGAATCTCTATTGTGACTTTTTTAAAGTTAGCAGAGATGGACTGCAAATCAATGGTCTTGAAATAAATGAATTCAGTTCCTTATGCTTTAGTTTTGTAATCTATAGGAACAGGAAAACTCCATTGTCCATCCTAGATGTTTGTAATAAGTTAAGATCATATGATATCTGAATAAGTTAAGATCATATGGTATCTGAATATATAACATGATAGATTGATTTTGCAAGTACCAAAAGTATAAAATATATCCATACCCAATCAATAAATAGGTATTGTTGATTTTAACAAAAACATGCAAAAGATACCATTTTTAAAAATCTGCTTATTTCTATCAGTGTGTATATTTTACAAATTTCAAAAGTATATAAATATCCCCTGTGATTCACGTAGCTGAGTTATTAGATATTTAGTTAGCAAGAACAGTATACTCAAAGTACAAAAGGTTCCATTGGTAGTGATTTCTAAGAAAATTAATAAGGTTACAATGCCTGTTTGTTTTTTTTCCTTTTAAAATCCATGGGAATAGTTTATCTAGAAAAGTGTTATTAAAAACATACAGGAACCTTAAATTAAAGCAAAATTATACCCATCTGCATGATCTTACTTTGCTCTACACTCTTATAAGCACAAAAATAAAAATTTCCCCAATACACATGAAGATATTAGTTACAATACTGATTACCCTTGAGTTAAAAAACTAAACTCTTAGGCTTTGAGTGATTTTCCTTACTCACAAACAACCACAGGGCACACCAAGAACCAAATGCAGATAAAAAGAGATAAAATTGAGGTCCATCCCAATCTCCTTTCACCACACTTTCTTTATTCCCATCCCACTCTTTTATACTTCTGCCTAAATCTCACTTCCTCTTGAAACCTTTGAAAACCACCTTCACTAGTTTTAATTCAATTTACAACTCAATGATATAAAGGAAAAAAATTACTTAGTCTAGAATCACTCTGTTCTTCCTAATGTCTTAATTCCTGGATATCAGGAAAAAAATTAACAGGAAATAAATAGGCTAATTTTAAAGCCTAAACTAAGTCATGGTTTACATTTTCTATATAAGGACCACTTATCATCTCGAGTAACAATTTTCTGTTTCTCAGCCTCTCCACTTCATGTTTTTCTTTGTAAGATTAAGTCCAGATGAGGCGGAAGCTTCTGGGACCTCATGGGAGCAGGGAAGTGTCAGGCCCCCAGATGAAATGGCCACTGTCTCTCCCCATCTCTAAATGTATATCCGTGCTGCTTGCCCTAGAGAGGAAGACTCTGATAGCATAACCTAATCTGACCTCTTAGTCTCTGTGAAGAGGCAGCATTCCTTTACAATTAGGCCATTTAAATGTCAAGGCACATCTAGGCTCATGCTGGTGCTCCAAGAATTCTCTCATTTAACCTTGAAAGATCTAATTTGTAACCGTCCCATAGCAAGATCCTTCTGGTGACCCCCCCTTATGAGTCAGGTTTCTCCTGTGATCATGTTGTATAACATACTCCTCCCCCACATTTCAGTGTCCCACAAAAACAAACATTTACTTTCTTGCTCAAAGGTTGGAGGCTTGGCTTGGGTGGCTCTACTTCAGGCTACAAGTTTGGCTCAGGTCTTTTTCATATGTTTTATTATTGATATAATAACAATTATTATTTTGATAATCACCACTAGCTAGTGTAGAATCTTTTCATGATGGATAGCTGGAGAGCAAGAGGGGTGAATGGAAATATGCCAGGCTTTTTAAGACCATGGCTCAGAGGTAGCATTTGTCACTTCTGCCTAGAGCCCATTGACCACAAAAGAAATTATATGGCCAAGTCAAAATCAATAGAGGTGAGGTGAATAATCCACATATTTTTTGGCAGAAGCACTGAAAACTTACATATTAGAAGGCATGAATGTATACTTCTTTGACAGAAACTACTGACATATTAGGAACAATAATCTGATTCACCCTACCTCCTCTGGAAATCTCGCTAGACTTATTGTTATCTGGTTCTTGGTCTTGTCTATGTCCCTCTAACTAAGCCAGAGCTTCTTATTACCTGACCACAAAGAACTGCCATGTTGATGTAACTGAGTCACTGCCTCCCTCTCCACACATCTATTGAACCCTGCTTCCCCTCTCTACATCTAAGACAAGAGACAGGTTGGCTGATTCTTTTTCTCTGTTTCTATTCTTTACCACTTTGAATAATCCTGCACCAGAAAAGAAGAAATTTCTACTCTATAATATCCTCTCTTTTCAACTCCAACTTCCTGGGAAACACTAACTGGTACAGAATGATTTTTCTTTATGTATTAGATGAATTCATGACTTAGTGTGGGAACCATGCAAGGTCCCTGGATAGTCAAGGCCAGTGGGAGCACAGAGGCTTTGTTATCAATACACCAGAATGACCAAAGGCTGCTCTGGGCATGTGCCTAAACGGGATGTTCAAGGACTCTGATCCTGGGAATCCTAATCACACCAAGATACCATGAGCGGGTGCAAGGACACATGGTACACTGTGTCCTTCAGTAGCCAATATGATTGATGTAACTATTGGCATGAAGACTTCTTTGTCTAAATGGTATAAAAGTAGGTTACTGACCAGTCTAGTTGGCTGAGGCAGGAATGAGAAGTTTGCTGGAGTATGGAGAGAGAGCAGCTAGGATGAAGTGTGTGAAGAAGTCTGCTGGAGAGAGCAGCTGGGCAGGAGAGACAGGAGAAGCTGCTGAGTAGGAGAGCTCAGACACCGCTACAATGTGAAGCAGTGAGGCAATAGTCATTCTTATACACCCACAACCTCTCATGGCTTCTCCGTCTAAGACCCAGCATCCTAGGAGTTCCAGCCCCAGACAGAGAGACTCAAACCTAACACCTGTTACTAGTGAGCGGAGGACAAAGGAGGAACTTGGACTAAGTTCCCAACAGTTGTACAGTGGTCAGAGTTCAAGCAAGAACCAGCCCTGACGTAGTCGGATAGGAGAATTTAGAAGAATACATGGACTCACAGCCACTCAGAGATACTCAGAGCACTAGAGCTCATGCAGAGCTCCTGCTGCGTGCTCTGATACTTAGTATTTGAATTCTATGATTCAGTATTTGAATCCTCCAGGATCAAAAACTAAATGAAAAAGAAGTAAAAAGAGGGAGTTAAGAAAACTTTCCCTCAAGATAGTAAGGCTAGCAACCAAACTCGTAATATTTTTGAATATCAGAAGCCAAAATCAACCAAGTGTTTCTCATTATATTTTCTTACAAAACATACTTATTTCTCTTTAAACATTTAATGACAAGGGTGAAGGTTACATTTTCTAGAAAGTAAAAGACAAAAGCACATTAATTTTTATTGCTATTGTGCAAATGGAAGAAAGAAAGGGAGAATGGAGAAATGATTCCAGGAGCCCAGTTAAGGCAATATGTAGGAAAGAATAGAATTATTTAGATCAGAGAAGACATGTTTTAAAAAATGAATAAAAACAAAATGAAATTTACCTTAATCCATATTTATGACAACAAACTCACATACATTTAAAAACAGAGAGCAGTGAAAATACTCTGTATGATATTATAATGATGGGTACATGTCATTATATATTTGTCCAAACTCATAGAATTACAACAAGAGTGAACCCTAAGGTAAACTACAGACTTTGGGTGATAATGATAGGATAATGTAGGTTCATCAATTGTAACAAATGCACCACTCTGTTCTAAAAAATAATTGAGGGAGAGAAAGAGAGATCATGTCCTTAAGACAAAGATAAAAAAATAATAATAAGCCTCACCCATCAGTCCAAGGATCTGTAAATAATGGGTTGTGCTTTGTATTCTCAACACTAAAAACTTCAGGCTTGTTTTGAAGGGAGATAATTATGTAGAGCTCTTTAGAGAGTACACTCAATTTCCCCGGTTATGAAAAGCATAGTTCTGGGAAGCATTACCAAGAAAGAACACCCTGATCTGGTTTGTAATAATATGTATGAGTAAAGTACAAAGTAATTCTGTTAGAAGAAGAATATTTTTAAAATACACCTACTGAAATACACAAAATATTTCTTTTCATTACCTTTGAAATAGTAGGAGTTAATTTTATTCAAGATATTGGTATTTTAACTCAATTTACATTTCCATTTATACTATGTATACTATGTGATGCTGGTAATAATTTGCTTATGATTAGCTTTAAACTCACCTGTTGATAATCCTATATAATAAAAGCCTAATATGCAAATCAACCAAACAGCGGAACAACCAGTGGAACGACCGGTTGCTATGACGCGCACTGACCACCAAGGGGCAGACACAACACAGGAGCTTCCCATAGCCCGCAGGCCCCAGGCCAACCAAGGCGGGTGCCAGTGTGGGACTCCTGGATAGCCCTGCCAGTCGCCCCGCAGAGGGAGGCAAACAGCAGCCATGGCTGGGGGCGGGGCTGGCCAGCAAGTGGGCCAGAACCACCTCCATATCACCCTGACAGTTGCCTCCCACAGAGGGAGGCAGGCAGAGACAGCGGTGGGGCGATCAGGGGGCAGGGCCAGTGAGTGGGCGGTGCCAGGCCAGCCAAGGCAGGTGCCAGCGGGGGCCCACTGATCACCCTGCCAGTCGCCCCACAAATCGGCCCTGATCACCAGCCAGGCCTAGGGACTCTACCCATGCATGAATTTCATGCACCAAGCCTTTAGTCTATCTATAATAATAAAAGCATAATATGCTAATTAGACCAGACAACCTTCTGGACAAAGCCATGGTGGTGGAGGCCAAGGCAGAGGAGGCAGAGGCCACTGTGGTGGGGGGGGGAGGGGCAAAGCAGAGGAGGCAGAGGTGGCAGAGGCCCCCGGCCACTGCAGTCTCGTGTGTGGCTGAGGCAGCCGCTCTGGTGGTGGGGGCCGAGCCCCTTGCAAGAATTTTTGTGCAATCAGGCCTCTCTATATATATAAAAGCCTAAGCGACCATTACAAGCAAACGACTGGGACAACCAGAATGACCAGTTGCTATGATGCACACTGACCACCCGGGGGCAGAGCTCAATGCAGGAGCTGCTTCCCTGGTGGTCACTGCACCCCCACAGGAGGAGTGCTGCTCAGCCAGAAGCCAGGCTCATGGCTGGCGAGTGCAGTTGCAGCAGTGGGAGCCTTTCCTGACTCCACGGCAGCACTACCAAGTGGCAGCAACTGGCGCAGTGGGCTGGGATGAGCGCCAGCGGCACAGCACCCTGCGGGGATCGGGCCTAAACCCACAGTCGGACATTCCCCAAGGAGTCTCATACTGTGAGACTGCGAGGAGAAAGAAAATTAATACCTGGGTGCATTAGAGGGAAACTACAAAAAGAACAAAGAAAGAGAACATCTTAAAAGTAGTCAGAAGAAAACCGGCAGTCGGACATCCCCCAAGGGGTCCCAGATTGCAAGAGGGGTGAAGGTCGGGCTGAGGGACCCTCGCTCAGTGCAAGAATTTCGTACACTGGGCCTCTAGTCAAGTATATTTTGATAAGATGATAAATACAGAAGGATGCACTATGAATTAATAATTTGAAATAATATATTATAGACATTTGTACCAATAAATATGTACATATATATAATTGATTTAAATATTACTAATTTCACAACAAAGAATTATTTTCTTAAACACTTTCCATCCAACATTATATTCTCATTTTAGAGGCAAGGAGACATAACTATTTAAAACAGGCCACAGACAATCCAGTCTGTGATATGTTGTCTGCCTAATAATCTTTCCTAAAATAAGTAATACATTTTATTTTTAAAACTAGAGGCCCGATGCATGAAATTTTTGCAAGAGTAGGCCCTTGCAGCCCTGGCTGCCTCAGCCCTCATAGCCCCGGATTCATCCAGAAGGTTATCCGGAAGGTCGTCCGGACAGTCGTTCCGCTGTTCGACCGTTCAGTCAATTTCTCTGGTCAATTTGCATAGTATGCTCTTGTTATTATAGATGGATTATTCTGAAATACTCAAGAATACATGTGTCATTAAAATATGAGTACATTTTAAATCAGTTTTAAATAAATATACATATTTTTCAAGTTATTTTTCATTAAATTATTTTTTACATTAATAAAAATGTACCGTTAAAAAAACAGAAACTTAAGTATATAGACAGCAATCTATCTTAAAATCTATTTTTTGCGTCTTTCCAAGTAATAAAAAATTTTATCATAACCCTTAATATCTGTTTTAGAGATATATACTCCAGAAAATATCTCCAGAATGTTAGCATGTATCTAGATTGCCATGTATTTAAATGAAAGGACTTATTCTCTCTAAGGAAGTTACCTAAATTTAAAAAAAAATTTCTCTCCCCCAGCTAGTGTACTTTTAATATGTTTAGAAATTTACTATATATTACAGGTTTACTAGAGTTATGTCACTGCTCTGCCAACTTATTAATAAGAGAGAAAATCCATGTTTTATTGAGCATTTCTCATGTGCTAGACACTGTCAAATGCTTAACATGGCTTATCTACTTTAATCCTCATAAAAACCTTATGAAATAGATAACCAAAAAATATAAATAGTTGCACCCATTTGAAGTATATTTTTTTTAAAAAATTCTTCAGTGATGTTTAAAAGCCAATGTCTTATTGGTCAAGGAGGGTAATCTGGGGAAGACATGTTGAGGGAGGAAAGAGGAGAGGCACTCAGATGATAAAAATGTTATTCTCAGAGGAGAGGCACTCAGATGAGGCCACGTTGGGAAAGGCTTTCTCCTTCTCTGCTGACACTCACGAGGTTGTAATGGTAACACATATGTATCTCAGCATTGTTGTCTAGATTTTGTCCCAGAATGGCTTTCAAAATATTTTCTCCATTTTATAATGTATGTGTAATAAAGTAAAATAAACTTTAAAATACTTTCACCCTCCTAATCGGAAATCCAATGAAATCAATTCTACTATTTATGAAAAAAGAGGATGTCTATCCTGCTTTAAGTTAACTTCCAAATAAGGAATTTGGATAACTTCAACAACTCTCATGCCCTTTAGGCAGTAATAAAATTTCTCAAAAACTAAATAAGAAAATAATATCCAATTTAGACAAAGTTCAATATGCAAAAATATTTAGGGTATCTTTATCTAGAGCAGTAAAATATTGGAAAAGGACTAAATATTCACAATACCAGAATTTTTAAAATAATATATATCATAACTATTATAACATACTAGAGGCCCGGTGCACAAAAATTTGTGCACTCAGGGGGGTCCTTCAGCCTGGCCTGTGCCCTCTTGCAGTCTGGGACCCCTTGGGAGATGACCACCAGCTGGTTTAGGCCTGCTCCCTGGGGAATTGGGCCTAAGCTGGCAGTCAGACATCACTCTGGCAGCCTGGGAGCCCTCAGGGGATGTCCACTTGCCAGTGGGGAGCAGGCCTAAGCTGCAGTCGGACAGCCTTAGTGCTACTGAGGAGGCGGGAGAGGCTCCTACCACCACCACTGTACTGGCAGCCATCAGCCTGGCTTGTGGCTGAGCAGAGCTCCCCCTCTATAGGAGCACACTGACCACCAGGGGACAGCTCCTGCATTGAGCATCTGCCCCCTGGTGGTCAGTGTGTGTCATAGTGACCAGTCATTCCCAGTCTTTCTGCTGTTGGGGTCAGTTTGCATATTACCCTTTTATTATATAGTATAGAGGCCTGGTGCATGGGTGGGGGTGGGCTGGTTTGCCCTGAAGGGTGTCCCGGATCAGGGTGGGGGTCCCGCTTGGGTGCCTGGCCAGCCTGGGTGAGGGGCTGATGGGTGTTTGCAGGCTGGTCACAGCCCCTTCAGGGTGGGGGTCCTCACTGGGGTGCCTGACCAGCCTGGGTGAGGGGCTGATGGCTGTTTGCAGGCTGGTCAAGCCTCCCCCCCCCAAGTGGGGACCCTCACCCCATGGAGGTTTGGCCAGCCAGGGTGAGGGGTTGATGGCTGTTTTCAGGCTGGCCACACCCCCTTTAGGGTGGGGGTAACCCACTGGGGTGCCTGGCCAGTCTGGGTGAGGGGCTGAGGGCCGTTTTCAGGTTGGCCAAGCCCTCTGGTGACAGAAGCTCCCAGCCTCTCCTTTTTTTTTTTTTTCTTTTTTTTTTTTA
>NW_005871048.1:27853853-27874807 GCF_000147115.1 Myotis lucifugus
GAGTAATGGTATTTTGTTTTTCCTTTGGTTTGGGTTTGTTTATTTACTCTATATTTTCTATAATGAGGAATTACTACTTTTATTTTTGGAAAAAACAAAGTCCACTTAAAGTTACAAACAAGCTATCTTGATGTCCCATGTATACTTTATGAAACTAGATGCAATAGCATTTTCAAATAAACAGAGGGTTTTTTCATTTTGAAGGTGGTTAGATCTTTTAAAATTTAACAAATTACTTGCTAATGGCAATGATATGTTTTATTCTTCTTTAGCGAATTTCAAAAAAATTTAATACAAATAAATTTTAATAATTCTAATACTTTTACTTAGTACACTGTTGGAGAGCAATAAATATTATAGGAATATATTTAAATAGCTATTATAAATGAAATAATATAGGCTTTGAAATTGTACCTAGAAATGTGTAAGTTATGTATTACTATGTGCTCTGTTATATCAATAGAGTAAAGTTCGTTAGAAGAATATTTGAATTGGCTGGTTTTGGGTAGTGCATAGTTCTCTAAATGTTGAGTCTAGGAAAAGAGTCTTAAAGATAGGTCTAGGTTTAGAAGATGAATGTTGGAGTTATGTTGTCTGATCTTTACACAGTGTCTTATGTTTTCAATGATCCCCTACATTTAACATATATCATACTAAATAACAATACTTTGATATGTACCGGCCAGGTAGTTAATGAAGTTTGGAAAGTTTCGTGGCATCCCTATAGCTTATAGGTCCTAAATCTATAAGCAGAGTCTGTAGTCTTATAGTCTGTTTTCTAAGGTAACAATTTTTTTTCCTAAAGGTAGTTATTTAAACCTAGCTAGAGGAGAGATTTGGGGCAATAGGAGGATCTCATTGAAGAGTCAAATTATGTGCTATGAGTGACCCTCACTTTTGTCTAAACATAGGAAAGAATTGAATTTAAAAGTGGAATTTATAAATATGCACACAAACCTGTCTGTTTCCCTCTGACACCTACCTCAGATTGTAGGGTTCTCATTTACTAGTATAGTGCAAGTTGCCTAAAGTGTGTTTCATAATTGTTTCTAGAGTGTAGAAACTAATAATAATTTTCTTGCCATTATGGAGCCATAAAAAAATTAAGTAATATTTTGCCTCAGAACTCTCAATCAACATTTCACTCAGGCACTTTCAACATGCAATTCATTAAAATAGTCTAAAAGGAGTGAGCATGAAATCAATCTAACACTGTGCTATGAAGTCTATTCCTGGCCTGATGGAAAAGGCATGTTGTGTCATATAGAAGTAAGAAGGCTGCAAGGTTACTACAGTCAGAGTAGCCAGTCTTCTTCCTGCTATAAACAGTTGTGAATTTTGTTTTGAGACATTAAAGCATTTCAACAAAATATACATCACAGATGTTGTTGATTAAAATAAACTGAGCCACAGACAAAGCAGACACAAAAACAATGCTGCTTTTGAAGTTTGTTAACAATTAGGTAATGTCAGTCTTTGCAAGTATAGAACTTTATAGAACAGTTTAACACATTTTCAAATGCTTTATGACTCCAGTGATTAGGCATTAGAGCTAATTACTCTAAGTATTTTTTCTTCAAGGCTTACTTCCTACTTTTACTCATTCAACTGAAACAATTAGATTCACCAAGAGAAATGGGTAATGTCTTTTCAAACCATATTTCCCATAACACTTGGTTTCCTGCAGTAAATCATTAAACAATCAACAGATGCATTTAGCTTCAGTCTCTATACAACTTCAAGCAATTATTTTGAAGGACAAAGGTGGCTTTCCCCCCTCTTTACTATCAAATATCTTCTCCTGCCCCGATTAAACACACATGTTGTTAAACAAATTGCTTTGCTCTGTTCAACTTGCATACTACTTTCTGTTTCAATGCCATGGAAGGTCTTGGGGCAAATAAGAGAAGGGATTTAAAATTTACTTTGTGGACAAGGAAATGACTGATAGTTGATATATGCAGTAAGGAACCATTCCTGTTAATAAGGGTGAGCACCCACACATTTCATCACCGAGGGAACTATATGCTCCAGAGTTGACAAATTATTAGAAACCCTCCTCCCCCAGCTGCCTTTTGTTTCATCCCCAAAATATAAAGCAAGTGTACTTTAGTGACACGATTTTTTTTCCTGGCACCTTTCCATAGCCAGTTCCATTCATGCAGAAAAAGGATGAAATTCCATCATTCGAGCATGACATCTCAAAATTCAAACTTAATGAGAGCTTTGGCAGCTTCTGTCGAAGGCAGACAGTGATTAACAAAACACTTCAGAGTACAAGGCACAGCAGTGCTCAAAGAAAACAGTGATGATCTCCACTTAATTGTAGAAAAGCCCAAAGCATCTGCCAGCCGAGGAGAGCTGAAGCCATAAGGAGCTATTGCTCAGATAGGCTGTCATCTCCAGAGATCAACAACCATATGCTCAGCTCAAGCACAAACTCCAAAGAAGTTAATTTCCTGACAAAATACAGGGATAAATATGACATTCAAACAAGTGTGCTCACCCATCCTGAACACACGTTCATCTGCACGCATCAGATTTATGCATCGTTTAAACACAAGCAAATATAATTTGTTTGGAACACAAACATTGCTGCATGAGTACAGGTATAATTAATCTTTGTCTGCTCCACAGGTTCTTGTGTTCTACTGGTTAACCACGCTTTCAACAAACTTTTGATGAATGGGAAAGTCACTTGTTGCTTCATACCTAAACACACATCACATTTTTTTCAAGTTTCTGAAATGCAACTTACTTAAGATGAAAAATAAACCTTTTATAGCTATGATTTGAAGTATGTGTGTATGTGTATACTTATACAAATCTATTTATCTATCTATCTATCTATCTATCTATCTATCATCTATTTATCTATTTTATCTCTGAAAGCAAAGTAGAGATCTTACCAAAACCTATCTGGGATATACCCTTGCAAAGGTTTACACCTGAAAGGTATATAGACATTTCTCAGGATAAAGTCACCAGAGAAACTGTTACTACCTATGGTAGGATATATTCTCATTGAAAGTAATTCAAGGTAAAAACAAAACAAAACAAAATAGCAAGAAAAGGGTGTTAAACATAAGGGCTACAAAAAAGTAAAAATTCTGAGGTTGCATTCTAAAAAGGAAAAGTAAAGAATAAAAAGAGAAACCCCCATGTTCTCCCGTCATTTGGAGAAGAGGTGCTGTGAGGTATTACCTCCTCACAGAATGCAACACGTAGCATCAGATGGATTAGAGTCGGCTGACTATCAACTGTGCATGTCTTGAAAGCAGGTGTTTGATTTCGCATTTGCACACTAGCCAAATGGTAGTTAATTTTTCAGAGATGAGCAACCACAGTTCTTATAAAAACTAAAGAGAAGCATCTGGTAGCAAAATGCTTTCAGTAGCAAACCTAAATCCTATTTTTAAAAACTCCTAATGCCTGGCCCAAAAAATAGATTCCTCCTTTGTTTGTATTACCAGCATCTTCCAAGGTTGCACATTGAAGCTTAAATGCTGGCTTAGTTGTCATTGTAGTTACCCTCCCTATTACGAGATTACAGTGAAAAATGTCACATTGTCACATCTATGTATAAGCTTTCTTAGAGATTGAGTTAACTTGCTCTCTTGTAATTCTGTAATTTTGATGTTATTTTGTTTTTATCACTTTTAAGTATTAAACATTTTTTCTTCAATTATAGAAGTAATTTATGATTATAATAGAGAATTTGGAAATTGTAGGCAGGTGCAAAAAAGGAAAATTCAAATCATCTTCAAAGCCACAATCGCAAAACAAAACAAAACTGCTAAATTTTGATAAATTTCTCCCATATATAATATTCATACCATTGAACTCACATTAAAAATATTTTTTCATTTCCCTCATTATAGAAATATTAAAACATTTTAAAATTACTGATTAATATTTCATTGTATAGATGGACTTATTTTACTATTCCCCTATATGGATTTTATTTAATTTTTTACCATCATATATAGCATATAATAAAATTATTTATAAAAAGATTTTTGAATAATTGTACTGGAGTTTCTAGATCAATTGATATGATTATTTTAAGACAAATAACATGTATTATTAAATGTTCCTTGAGAATATTAATGACAGTTAAATTCTTACTGGCTACACAGGGAGATTACCATTAAATGCCATCTTCATTGATAGGGATTCATTTTATTAAACCATGTTCTTGATTACTATATCAGAAAAAAACAAGTGTTTGTGGCCTGGGGAACAAAACTGAATATGACAAAATTGATTAAAAACACTTTCAAAGTAAGATAGCTTAGGCAGAAGAAAATTAATAAATACATTTTAAATAAAAAACTATTAAGCATATTTGTAATTTTAAAATTGAAATGTTACAGGTTTTGAGTTAAAATACACACTTTTTACTCTATGAATGAGAGAAGAGAGGAAATCAAAATTTATAAATGAGAGAAAACAGAAGTAATGGGAAATAGTTCAGAGACAATGTAGTAAAAGAAATACTCTTGACCCATAGTATTATTTATTCCTACATCAAAAAAATATATATATATATTAAGATTTTTATACACTTTTTCAAAACTGTCTTCAAGCATGAACATACATCTCTTGAATAGCTTTGCTTAAATATTCTGAACCCTTGATGTACTGCAGTACCTTCTCCATAAACTTTCATAAAAGAAATGGTCTGAACACCACTGCTTCTATTTCCTCACCACCATCATCTTATTTAGCTGGTTCAACTTCCATCCCATTATTCTACTGAAAACACTTTTCTAAGCACATCATTAATTTGTCTTGATAACTTGGTGCCTTTGGTTTATTTCTTGCTTGCTTTCTCTTTTATTTGGATTTCCCTGTTCTTGAAACCATGTCTCCCATATCAAATATATTCTGTCCTCTCCCATTGCTTTTGCTCTTCCTTCCTCTGAATATGACTTCTCCCTCTTCTCTATCTATATTTAAACTATTTTTTAAGAAGTAGTAAAATCAACACCAGCTCCAAAAAGCCTTCTCTCCTTGTCCCAACTCCAAAGAATTCATTGAACATATTTGGTATTTATAACATATCACTACTAGTACTATTTTATGAATGTGTCTTAATTTTCACAATAAAATTTAAGCTACTTGAAGGGAGAATGCCTGGGAATATTGTATTTATGCATTTCTTTACTTATACATTCTTGTCCAAGAAGCCATACTACTGGCAGAGTTCAAATATTTTATAAGGACTAGATGACTCTAGTATCTCTAATAGTCTATAATTAAAACTGTCTCCTCTACAGCCATTCTTCACTTACTCTGCCATATGTTTGTCCTGCCATTCTGACATTACCCTGAGCATTCTCCCATGAAATAATAAATTTAAAATATCTAATATAGTATCTAGAGTATAGCAAATAGTCAATTCATTGATACTGGGTCCTATTTATTGCTTCAATTCTCAGTCCTTATTACCACATTTTTTTATGGAAATTGGCCATTTCTTAGCTTTAGATATCTGACTCATCTTCATGTCTGTGGGAATCTCTCTCCCATGCAACACTATACAGTCAGTTCTTCTCTAAGATGACATATGTGTTCTGAAAAAATTGCCATACTATACAAAATTATACAATAAAGTTACTAGATTTATGGGAAAAATAGGGCTAGGAGTACAACTTCAACAGTGACATATTTTTTAAAAAAATTAAACCTAACAAAAACAGTAGCATCATTTTACACTTGTCAAATAGTTTTTAAAAACTTATACTACAATAAACTCCTGAGATTTGCTTAGGAGTGAATGATGATAGAGATGTAGCATGTGAGTTATTGTGAAGTGGTACGATGAGGATTATCTAAAGCTGAATAGACCATTGTTACACCAGATGTGGATGGTTGTGGCTCACAATACACAGTGAAGTGAGGCAACTGGTAGGTGTCTGAGTGTCTTTGTGAGTGGGTTGCTTTGTTTATTACTAAGTGGTTTAGTTCAGTTGAGTGCAGTTTTAATGCATTCACCTAGAATTTCTCATACCATAACTACAGAAACATGAAATTTGTATTATGTTCAAATTGGCTCCCAACCTATCAACTGAAATGTGTGTTTTCAAATTAAGTGTTTTATCAGAACTACACGCATAGACCACATTTAGAGGTGCTTTTTTATTCCAATTATTGAATGCCTTAAACACTACCAGCATTGTGTGCAACTTAGAACAAGAACAGGATTTCAAAAGTTTTGGGTTTAATAAACGAATCTGGCATTTGATCCTTATGAATCAGTGGGTCTACTGGTACTCCCCATACCTGCAGTGGGTTTGGCTGGTGCCTAGGACTTGCAGAAAACAAAAGATAATCACATCAATGTATTTTAGGGTTTATAGTAAAATCACATCTTCTTCAAATAATTGTTCTCTTGAGAAGTAGCTCTTGACTTTTTCTGCCCCTCACTGTTAAATAGATACCCACATACCCTAACCTGCTTAGTGTTATTCAAAACAATGGACTCAGATATACCCAACATCCATTGATTGTCAAATGAAAGTTTTACTTATTGTAAAGGCCAGGAGGGTCTTAAAGTGTAAGTAAGTTGGAGGAAAATTTGACTTCACTCAGCATGACAGTTTCTGCTATGCTTCTATGGATCTCTGTGTCCACATTTGTTGACTTGTGGAGCATGTCCTATGATTACTTAACAGAGGAAGAAAAAACTAATTTGGTTTACTGGTGGCTTTTTACTATATGTTGACCCCAACTAAAGTACCTCAAGGGGAAGCCCTAAAGAATAGAGAAAAGATCTCCTCTGGGGTAGAACTTTATTTATATAACACATCTCATTACTCTCTTTGCCTAGAAGGAGAAATAGTCTGACATAAAGCTTTATATAATACATGGCTGGTGGCTAAGATTTGGTCAGATGGTCAGAGATTCAAAGTATTTGAGTATTAATAACAAACTGGTTTAGGCAAAGTTATCTGAGCAGAAGTCTGGAAATAATTTCAATGTGGGAGGATGTTTGTGCTCCTGAATGCTCATCTCCACTCTGGAAGAGGTTCTCAGCAATCAGGCCGACAAGATATTCCTCTCTGTGAATGTCATTTAGCCTCATTTCCACAGTTACCCCTTAAGCCAGTACTTTCCAAATGGGCTTACAAATAAAGTGTCAGCATGTCAAAGACAGAAGCCAGATATGAGCCCAATTAAACAGACTCCCCTTCACCCAAATTGATCTGGCTACTACCATTGTTAAGTGTCAAGATTCCAACATGATAGATGAATCTGAAGCCCTCAAATTTTGCCAAAGAACTTTAGAACTTATCATCCACTTGATGTTTGCTAAACTATTTCCATCATGGAGAGAGCAGAGATTTGGCTCACTGGGGAAAAAAAACCACAAACATTTTTTTCAAAATTTGGATTTTCCTTATCTATCTACCATGTTTCTGCCAGGAATATCATCTGGTTACTTACTGGATGTCTCATTTGTCATCATCAAGGAATATGCTTCATAATTAAAGAAGTAGGCAAAGGAGTGGTGCTTACTAGTTTCACTCTTCTTATTATATCCATTACCCAGCAATAAACGAACTTATACAGAATTGAAAGTTGGTCTATGAAATACAATGGAATCAGTAGGTAGACAATTCCTTGAGCTCTTGAATTGCTGTCCTACATGATGAAGTGTTTGTTCTGAACTGGTAACATTATATGGAAAAATGAATTGCTATCTACTGAGAAGGGAAAGACTGCAGAAGGAGGAAGTAGAATAGAGACGTTCAGGATTTGTTTTGACATAGGAATTTGAATGCCTATTAGAGATCAAAGTGGAGACTTAGGGAAAAGAGGTCTGGGAAGGATGTATTTCTTTAAGAGCCACCAAACAATGCATGGTATTTAAAGCCAGGAGACTAAATAAACTCACCTAGGAAGTGAAAGTTGACAAAAATGAGAAGAGGTCTTTGACCGTGGCTCTCCAGAACCAGCCAATGGGACTAACATAAGCAGTCACTAGGAAGGACAACCAAGAGGATGGTGCCTTGTAACCTAACTAGGAAAGCAGTTTCAAGAAGAAGAGGGTGATAAATTATATTGCTGTAAAGTCAGCTTGTAAAGCAATCATTACATTTGCAACCTGGAGGTCCCTGTTGCCTATGACAACAGCTGTCTCAATGAATTGACAGGAGCAAAAGCCTGACTAGAATGGGTTCAAGAGAGTTTGGGCGAACTCTGAATAACGAGTAAATATAGGATTTTTAAGGAACTTTACTGGAAAGGAAATGGGTAGGGCATAAACACAAGGATAAAGTGTTATTCCATGATAACCGAGGAAAGGCAGACCCCGATACATATTTGCAAGTGCACTGACAGATGTGGGAACGTGTGGAAGTTCTCTTCGATTCTTCCCTGCTTCTGTTTTCGCTGTGAAATAGGTAGCAAGGTCATCAGCAGGGTGTGATGACATGGAGCTGGGATAAAAAGTTTGAGGAGAAAAAAGAAAAAGTTAACTAGTCTAGGACAGTGAAAGAGTGTGGGAAATGGAGTAGCACTAAGGACTTGAGACCAGTCACTCCGTAAGTATGGTTTTTCTCTAGCCTCTTTCAGCTCTTCATATGCACACGTGGAGTAGGTAGAAAGCTGTTTACAAAAAGAGTTGCGAATTTGCTAAGCCACTAAAAATGTAGAGAGAGACAGGAAATGGGAAAGATGTTAGGGTATGATTATAATAATGAGCCATGTAATGTAAACCAGAAGAAAGGGAAGTGAGAATCACATTGTTTCTCACCATGCTGAAAGCACTTGAAATCCTTAGTGTCTGCTCTACTCAGCTGGGCTCCTAACAAACACACAGTTTCATATAGTCATTTAAGAACATTTTTTTTATATCTTGAAGAGTAAAATTTCAAAACACAAATAGCAAGATCTCAATAGCAACTCAATAATAAATAACTGATCATTGGCTACTTTTTATATTTTTGAACCACAGAGAGGAACAAAAATTAAGTAGTGGGCTTAACTGTGTAGTAAAACATTTTCAGATCAGTCAACAACAAATCATGAGCTGTGAAGTCACATAGACCTGGGGTTGAATTCTGGCTCGGCCGCTCATAGGGCTTCTATCACCAAAGTAGGTAAATAAACCACTCTGAACCGGAGCTGCCTTGTCTCTAAGATGAAGATAATATCTACCAGGTAGCTTCACAGACAATATTGTACATCACTTAATTCCTTGCAGGCCAGTTTATTTTTAAAAGTGATTACTTTTCTCCACTGTCAGTTGATATACCTAAATTGTGTTATCTGAAATGCTAGTTTCCCTGGGTATTTTGTTTAAAAAGTGATCCCACAATCAAATACATTTTAAAATGCTATGTCAAACAAGGGTAAACAGATTTCTTGATTGCAGATATTTTGAGAGACTTTGATATGTTAATATGCTTTTGGAATTTGAGAGAGGGTTATAACATGCAAAGTGCCCCACTTGTATTTGACAGGAGAATTCATTTTTCCGAATATTTAAATGTCCTACTATTTCACAAGATGTACTATTGGGAGAAACTGTTTTAGACATTTTTCTGCCTGAATTTTTACTCTGAAGTCATTCAAGGATAGCTGAGCTCTATATACTCCCTTTGGCAGAGCTCATGGCGTCTCAAAGGCCATGCCATACTTTTTAAGATCTAGCATACTTATTTTTCAGGGAAAAGAATTCTACAGCCTCTTGAGGAATCAAATTAGGAATGTAATTTTAGATATAGCTTTCTTGTGTCTAGCTAAATACTCTGTATTTCAAGTTCAGTTGACCCTGTTAATATAATTTTGTCACAATAAGTAGCATTTTGTCCCACCCATAGAATTTGAAAGTTAGAATACAAATTATTTCATGTTTTCATTTTTTAATAACTCAACAAGTTTTCATATAATATAATCTATTAAACTATTTTTGTTTGATAATAAATCTAAGTAATTTTTATAATTAAATTATCTCAAGTCTTACACAGAGAAATGAGTCAGCTATATCTAGATATAGAGTTGTTAGAGATTACTTAAAAAATCTCCAAGCAAGGAATGGCTTTAAAATTATATTGGAAAAAAATACTAGGACCTGCTCTTTTTTATCAAAATAATTTTATTCATTTAGCAAATACATGACAAATATTTATTTTTTAAATTGAAAACAGTTTTTTTTCTTATTTTCTCCTAGGATTTACCTTATTGTGCTGGTAAGGTCTAAAGTTACTCTTCCCGTGTCTCTGATCTTTTATACAGTTAACAAAGAAGTGAACAAATAGCAAATAAAAGATCATCACTCTTTTGCATAATAATTTTTTCCTGGGACTGCAAGCACATCTGTGGTTTGCCTTAACCACTGAAAATTGACACTTCCCATATCCTCCGGTTAGTGTGATGTTAACTGGAGCATTACATTCTGTTAGTATCTCTTTTCCTTATTATTTGTATGCATTTTATGCTATTTTTAAAGTCATGCTGTTGAACATGTCATGACTGAATATGAATGAATCCAAATATCAGGCCTTTTCATATGACTACAAATGTCAAATTGCAAGCAAGCCCTTATTGGTTGAATTAGATAACAGATAATATATCCCATGTCCAGCTAATGCTAGAATGTCATCTCAACCAGTTGTCCTTATAAAAATACAAGCCTAATGGGACTGAAAAATGTTAAATGAATTCAGGAAAACATATATGTTTCAGGTTAATTTTGAGAAAGAAGTAAAGCTTCAAATGTATAAGAAAGTTTCAACTAAATGTGATATGAAGAGAAATTATAACTGTATCTTCCTGGGTAATTTAACTACAGTTTCAGATTATGACTGACTAGTTTGAATGGGCTAAATTGAAGATAAAATAACACTTGTTCCCTCATTTTTATTGTTGGATTTTACATTTACTCTACTTATTGTGAAGTGTGTATAGCCAAGTTATTTAAATTTTCAATAACCTATTTCAAAAAGTGACCACAGGTGACAGGGGGCCTTTTGACATTCACCTTTTTAAGTTTTGATGCGAACAGTTGTTGAAGGAAATCACTGAAAGCCTGACAACCCCAGGGTTCAGGGCCCTTTGACACACCGTAGTTAGAGCATCAAACACATGTGCATGCCAACTTGATTCTAATTATCTTGGCCTGCTGGAAAGAAATATCCTTTTACTTCATTTTGATCTAACCTTCATTTTGCCATTCAACTGAAAATAATAATACTTAATGTGAGCTATATAAAGACTTATTTTGCCTTTGCAGCATCCTGTGCTCTGAGCAATGTCAATCCATACTTCTTTTATTTGGGCGAATCACTTTCTCTTTGAGTCTGTGGAAGAACACCAGCAGAGGGAAGGATACTTAGTCGAGTTGCAGTATATAAATAGCTCTGCCGAGAGCATTACAAAGACTCTGTTGTGCTATCACACAGCAGAGCCAATAATGTACAATATGAAAAATCCCTGCCAAGTGCACAGAGAATACAGACAATGTTTGCCATTTCTCTGATCGGCTGTCTGTTATGTGTTGCAAGAGTTTATAGCCATAGAGTCAGAAAAGTCTACCACACCCCAAAGTGCTTCTATTAAAACAATAATAAAAACATAAACCATAAACACACACACGCCCTTAAAGACATCAGAACAGCATCAACAGTAACAAAAAAACAGTGGGTGAGAGTGGAATGGAAACACATAATTTTCTACAGAAACAGAAATGGATTTTTCACAAAGCACCAAAGCCTTGCATAACCACTTTCTTGAAGATGCCTTCTGTTTTCTGAAAGCACACCAATCCACAAATTTGTAAAAGAATATCCAGGATTTTTAAGGAAAAGTCATAACTTGAAAAATCATATATATGAAAAATCATATGTGAACTGTGTATCTTATTTAAAACAAAGCCATAAACATTTTATTCTCCATAAAATGTTAAAATTTTATTTTCAGAAGACAGATCCTAAAATTAGCATCCCTGAATTTTATTTTCAGAATATGCTTCTGATATATAGCAGGAAAATACCATACTTGAAAGCTACCATTTAGGATTTTCTTTGACTTTATATGTTACTAGAGGCCCAGTGCACGAATTTGTGCATGAATAAGGTCCCTCAGCCTGACTGGCAATGGGGCTGATCGGAACATCTTGCCCAGTCCCGATCAGGGCCTATCAGGGCCGGGGGGACTGGGGGAGAGGTTAGGGGCCGCCGAAGGATGGCCGGCTTGAATGGGGAGGGACCATGGGAGGTTCCTATTGTTCAGGTCATTGGGTCATAATGGTCGCTTAGGCTTTTATATATATATAGAAGATATTTGAAGATGCAGTTGTATTTACATGGCAAGCAGATGCATGTTTTGGGCATTCTGGATCTTAACTACTTTCAATAAGCATTTTCAATTTTTATAAGAAAATTTTTCAAAAAAATATGTTATTACATCTATAATAATAAAAGGGTAATATGCTAATTAGACCAGACATCCTTCTGGATGTCATTCCGGATGTCCTTGCTGACAAAGCCAGGTCTGGAGGGAAGCCAGCCCGGGTACATAGTGACTGCAGGCAGCCAGAGCAAAGCCAGCCCAGGTTCCCAGTGCCTGCAGGTGGCCAGATGGAAGCCAGCCCAGGTCCCAGGTGCCAGAGGGAAGCCAGTGCCAGCAGCCGGGGGAAGGAAGGCCTACTCTTGCATGAATTTCATGCATCAGGCTTCTAGTTTTATTATAAATAGCCTTAAATAACACCACAATAAGATCTTTAAAATTTCTCTTGTCTCCTCATCCAAATCCCTCCTGTGTTTCCTTTACTGTGACCTCCTTTTATTTTGCTTCCAGTCCTGTGATTCCTCTCTCTCTTCAGCTCTTTCTTTTTTCAAGTCATTTCTAAAATCATTTGTAATCCTTCTTGTGCTTTTATCTTTATATACATATACCTATTTCTGGATTCCCCCCCTTTTTTCTTGATTTCTGACCCTATCCTTTCTTTCTCTTTTTTTTTCTACTTTCCTCTGTTTTACACCATTAACTCCCCCCCCCAACACACACACACACACACACACACACACACACACACACTTCCTCTCAAAAGCATGGGGCAGCAGAAGACATTTTTTGAAATGATACCTTATAAATTTTTTCAGGTTGTAGAGAACAAAATGTTCTAGCTGAACCATTCCAGTGTGTGCACAGACCCTTTAGTGGAATCTGATCATACTTTATAGTCCAGTTCAAACTTCATCTCTACCGTGAAATCTTTCTCTCATTCCTTAGAGGGAAAAAAGTTTGCTTTCCTATCTGCCCCAAAAGAACTGTACACACACAGTTCTATTTTAGAATGTGTCACGTTATATTATAGAGGTGGTTTACATATTAATTTGGCCTAGTAAAGTATAAACTGCTTGATTGGAAGAAACATGGCTTGTATATCCTATTATTCCCTGTGCCCAAAATGATAGCCTAAATCCAGCAGGTCCTCAATAAAAAAAAAAGGATGAAGAAGCACAGGTACACAAATTGCCCGAGTTTATATCCCTGTTTTCCATTTATTAGGAAGTCACTTAACTTACACAAACTCAGATACCTAATTTGTACATTATAAATAGTTACTTCCTGGGTGGTCAAAAGAACATTTAAAGCACTTTGCACGGTACCTGGCATATAGTAATTGCTCAATTTGTGTTAAACATTTGCTCCTTGGGAAAGTGGACCTCGCCTGATATCAACAGTTTTGATATGGTTATAATTTATCTTAAAATAACCAGTTAGAATTCTCCCAAATACTTTTTTATGGACAACATCATCCTGCAAATGTGCTGCTGGATGTCTCATTAAATGACATAAAGATTCCCTAAAGGTGAAGTTGAGGACTTGAAACTTTTCTATAATGGGCATCACTAGGGAGTAGGACTTCCAGATGGTATATGCCAGAGCCAGCTGTCCGGGGAGCATTGCTTGACGAGAGCTGTGGCCTACAGAGAACAGTGAACAGGTAAATGCCAATCTGAAAGTCTGGCTCAGTGGCCTAGGGTAAGAATGCATTCACATCAAATATGAGATCCATCATCTGATCCATTCATGCATCGTTTATTATTCCATTCAATGTATTGTATGATTACAAATTTTACTACATTAGAGAACAAACAACACTTGCTTTGTACATAATCATCCTTTTCTGGAGAAAACTTATTTTCTTTTTAGTACACTTAAAGAGAAGAAAGTCACAATATAATTTATATCGATCTTGTATTCTGTCTGAAATAAATACATCTATGCAACATATGATTTCTTTGTGCATTGCTCCCAAAAGCCTATTGTTTGCACTATGGGTAGAGATGAAAGAAACTTCATAGATTTTTTTCTTATAATTAGAAAATTTTATTTTGCCTCACTCATCTAACTACTTTATTAAAAATGTCCCTAAGTCTTCAAATTTTTGAAACTACCTAATTGCCTTGGGTTAGATATCACCCAAATATATTCTTTTTCACTCACCTTTGTCTATTTCTCTACCCTGTTATTGTATCATTATGTTCCTGCCGTGAATGACATCACTTTGCATTTATATCAATTCAAATTCATCCTGTTTTCTTTTATAAAATAATTTTCCTATTTTCAAAAGGTCATTTTTATTTTCACTGTTACTTCTCTCAATTACTCAGACTTTAGAATAGCTCTGGCATATGTAATCCCCAATACATTTGAAAAAAAAATGTGTGGCTCCTTTACCTCTTTCTCTACTGTATCTACACTTCTAAAAGTTTCACGCATTCCCCTTCTTTTTCTTATAAGTGTCTCCACTTTTCTCCTGGCCTTACCTTCTTCCTTATCCAGCTTAGAATGCCCAGTCAAGGACGTGCCAGCATCTCAAGTCCTTTGGCCTCATACTTCCTCTGCCCTTGTTACATAGACATTTAGCCCTGGATAAGCCCAGTCATCCACTCTCATCATTTCTACATACTGAGCAGTGCCAGAGAAAAATCACAAAATCATGACATTTGGTGCTTACACAAATATATGGCTTCTGATTTTAACAATACCCTCTAAGTTAACAAGTAATTTTAATGCCTTTTGTTAGTACTCTCTTCCATTCCTAGAGTACCTATTGCAAAATTTCATTATTTCCTTGAAACCAGCATTAAACATTTATCTACTCATTCCCAATACATATTTGCCTCTTATTTTATAGTGTAAATCTGAATTCATTTCAACTTCCTGCCTGTTACTTTTAAAAAAAAATTATTTACTCCTCAAATATCAGAGCCTCATCCCCCACTGCTTTCAGGAAAGAAATGGCCCTATTTCTATTCAAGAATATACTTTTGCCTTTTATCAATAGTGCTTCTCAATGATCAAGTTTTTACTGGTTGACATCATAATAGAAAATAAATAGGGAGGGTTGGTTGTTTTTTTTTTTACAAAGTGTTTAATATCAAGGACCACCATTATTCTAAAATGCACACTTTTACCTTTCTTGGCATTAAATATATTATTTTATACATTAAAGGGAATATTATACACAATTGATTTCTTTAATGTTTTTCCTCTCAACTGGATTCTTTTATTCAACTTCCAATTGAAAAAGAAAGTGAAATAAAATATTTTTTAAAATATTTCTTGCTTGCCCATTCTCTATATCATATCTTTATCTTTTTTTTACTTAATGTTTCTCTTAGAGTCAAGCAGATAAAGGAATAATATACATTCCACAATTCCCAGTCACTTCTTAACCATTAACATTTAACTCCTGTTCACTAAAATTGCTTTTGTTAAGATCAGTAATTATCTCCTAATCACCAAAGCCAAGGGTCACTTTCAAGTCCTCATTTTCTCTGATCCCAAAGATACCTTTGCCCTATTGACTATTCCCATGTCTTTGAAATTTTTTCTTCCTTTCACTAATGCAACATTGTTTGGTTTTTCTACTTACTTTCTGACAACACCCTTTGTCCTTCTTTTGGAGACCTGCCTTATACGCAAGGCTTTGAAGTTTTGATGTTCCTCCAATAATTCCTGCCTAGTTCATTCTAGTCTTATAGTACTCCCCCACAGTGTAATCTCGTTCCTATTCCTGATGACTTTATATCATCTGTATTTCTCCAAAGATCTCTTCATAGAGCAACAAATCTGTTACCTTCCCAGTATACATTTTTATCCATATATTCTGTTAAAGGTGCCCAAGTTATAAATCCTCTTTTACTCTTATGTTTTCTCCCTCTACATGTTCTATCAAAAGGCTGCTAACCTTGTTGTCCAAGCCAGAAACCTGCTTCTCCCTTTCTTGCATTTCCAGCCAGTCAGTTACATAAAGCAACCTACAAGTTCCTCCTGTCTTCTCAATTCTGACTAGCACCATTAATCAGTTTCCTATTGATTTCTTGTCTTCATTAGAGCAAATATCATTCTGACTCCAATCTCTTTCAAAATGCACAGAGAATGATTTTTCTAAAACTGCTATGATTTCTACAATCTACAGGATGAAGTCCATATTCTTAACATGCTTTTCAATGCCCCCTGCTTATCCTGTCATATTCTCAGCCATCACCCACATCTTTCTGATCTTACCTGACTAAACATCCTAGTACACCCCTCATGGCTTCTGCTGGGCGCATGTTTCCCTCTTCCTGGAGTGTCCTTTTTTCTCCCAACTTCTTGAAAAATACTCAACATACATTTTAAAGTTCTCTGTAAGGTGCCTTCTTTGGTCTCTCGGAGTGTTTGTTAAAGAATGGCTTACTTGCCTTTGTTCATCACAAAGTTATAAGCTTCCTGACTAGAAGGAGTTTGCCTCTTTTATCTGGTATGAAGCCTGGTTTGCAGCAGACACTTAATAGGTGTGCACTGGTAAATAACATTCTCTTCTCTCAGCACTGAACCTAATTTCTCTTCTTGGTTTAAACAGACCATTAAAATCCCCAGCTGAGCCCTAGGAGTTTCATGATTCTTTTAGTCATATGCATTATATCTAGTTTGTTAATGGTGATGTTAGCTTTTTTCATTTAAAAACAATCACAAAATCTTTTGGGGCAAGTTGAAGCCTATTGATGCAAAAATAAATTAATAATGAAATCAGAAGTATATCTTGAGCTAAAGGTACTGAAAATGTATGACACTATTTAGAACAGCAAATTTATAAGCTGATATTGACAACACCCTAAATGTCCATATCACTAATAATACATTAGGTAGAAAGTTGGTAATAACTTGCAAACTTAATTGGATATATTTTTTAAAATTAAGGACTTCTGATGTCAAAAGAAGAACTTAATGAGACTAAATTATTTTCCTCAAATATTCTGTCCTCCCATTAAGAAAAGTATAAGTGGCAATGAAAACCTAATTAATTCAAAAATACCCTTTTATCCTTAAATTTTAGAATCATAACCATATTTTATTAGACTACTCACAGATCTAAATCTGTTTTCTCATGGAAGGTTCTAGGAAAAAGAATAAAATATGTGACTCTATCTTTGGCATTCTCATCAATGCCCATTGCAACTTGTTTCCCCTCTCTCACAACATTCCCTTCCCACACACCGAGATACTATCCTCTACTCCTCCAAGAATCCAAATAATGTTTCTGAAGTTAGCAGAGTGAGAGAGTTCAAATTTTATTTGAATATGAGACTTCAAAAGACTAAAACACTTTTAAGATCTAAAGGAATTATACTCAAACATGTATTTTAGACTGTGAGTAGCAATTGTTGGAAATGTTTTTGTCTTGGGGAAAAGGGTGAGGAGAGGAAACTATTTAACACTGCCTAAATTATAACCACTCATAAGACCAGATGTATTGTTAATATCCTGGAGAACATATCAGAACTGGTATGAAGGCAGGCCTTTAGCTTGCTTTTTTTCCCCTTTAATTAAATTTATTGAGGTGACATTGATTTGTAAACCTTACAGGTTTCAAGTGGATAACTCAATAAAACATCACCTGCACACTGCATCCTGCACACATCGCCCAAAGGAAAGTCTCTTTCTTTCCCCACCCCCACCCTATTTGCCCACCTTCACTTACCCCCACCCTCCTTTCCCTCTGGCTATCACACTCTGTTCTCTGTGTCTTTGTGTGTTATATATATGTGTGTGGTTTGCTTAATCCCTTCACCTTCTTTCATTCAGACCTCCAAACCCCCTCCCCTCTGGAGGTTATTGTGTTAAGTAAAATAAGCCAGTTAGAGAAAGACAAGAACCCTATGATCTCGCTCATATGTGAAATCTAAGGAGCAAAATAAACTGAAAATATCACTCAGCAACCAATTTACAAATAAACTCATGAGGTGACAGGCAAAGGAATAGGCAACATACAAGAGGAGCTTTAAAGAAGTTTTTAAAAGAAAACCAAAATAAGAAAGTTCTCAAAAAGTTTTGACTGGTGTTTACCTGAACACATGCTTGGTGTCAAGGCTAGAGGAGTATGAATAGTTTTTGAACACTTTTATACAAGTTATTTTAAGCCATTAGCCAATTTACTCATTGCTTTCTCAATTCACAAGAAAAAATAATGCAAGATAGATAACATTTAAAGAAAGATAAATTATAGGGGCAGTATCTTAAATCTATCATCGACTATTTCCAATGTTGGCAAACCACAGAATTTAGATTGGGGGTATAATTATTAGAAGATTTTTATGTTTCTCTTCATTGAGCGGAGGATCAATAGTGTATAAGCTGGAGGGATAGTTTTCCCAGAGCTTGAGAGTTTTAGTAAATATCAACTTGCTAAGCCTTGATGGAAATTTGAATTGCTATTAACAGATGTAGAAAGTAAAAAGAAAAAAATCTGCTATTCTTCAAAAGTATATTTGAGTGTTGGACACAATAATAAATTGCAGGTTGATTCAAAATTATTTAAATGATAAATACATCTTTAAACTCTGGTCTCATGAAAGTTTTTAAATATATCTGTATCTTACTAATCACTGTAATCCCAATCTACTGCAAAATACCTCGCATGCAATGGTGCTCAATAAATATTTCCTAAATAAACAGCACTGATTTTTTGCTGCTAATAATAATAACAGTTAAAAAGCTTATTAAGTGCATGCTATGTACCAGGTATTGGAACTAGCACAAGGAATATATTTCTTAATCCTCATGGCAACAATATAAAGTAAGTGGAATTGTGGTACTCAGTTTAAATATTTGGTAAATGCGGTACTGAGAGATGAAGCAGTTTGTCCAACTAGTGAGTAAGAGAGTCACACACAAGCAGACAGACTTCAGAATCCCTGTACTCAGCCACCATGCCATAGCTCTTCTGCATCTGCTATCTTTTTTACACTCTAATTTACAATGAGTATTTATTGAGTGGCTAAGTGCTAAGCCCTGTAATGGCATTGAGGTTACAAAAATGAACTAAACACCAAGAATTTGTGCTCTGATTAACCTTATTATATTGGGGAGAGGGATGGGGAAGAGACACAAATTAAACTGATAAATAAGAGATAAGAGGAAAATAAGGCAGAGGAAAGTGGACAGAGTATGGGAGTACAGGTTGTACTTTTAAATAGGGAGTCAAGTAAAGTCATTCAGTTAAGGTGGCTTTTGACCAGAAATATACAGAAAGGAAGAAGCAAGCTACGGAAATATGTAAGGCGAACCTGTCCTAGTCAAGGGAAGCACATGGGGGTCGGGGGACACTCAGCACCTCTAGAGAATACTGCGGTGGCCAGTGTGGCCAGGGCACATGAGAAAGTGGGAAGAGTAAAGACAATGAGAAAAAGGCGTGCTGGGAGGAGGCGGAGGATTTTATAGGCCTTGGTATAATGGCTCCGGAATTCATTTTGAGCAGTTTAGGAGGCCATTTGAGGGCTTTGAGAGAAGTGAAATGGCTTAAAAATAATAAACATAACCAAACATTCATCTTGCTATTTATAGACTGCCCGTGATCGGTTATATAGAAATATGAGAAATACATGTTCAGAGATGTTATATAATTAAATGTTTCATTTCTGCAACTCCAGGCCTCTTGGGCCTAATGTGTGGAGTTGAGAAAACCTGGCCACAACAAGAACATTGTGTGATTAGATCAGATGACCCTTTAGGGCCATTTGCATTTATGTGCAGTCGTCCTCTTTTTCAGGACACTCACACTCTCTGGACCATTTCTTTTCTCATTATTTCATTTATCCCCTATATATTGATAACTTGCAGGTCAATAATCCTAACCCATACTGAGCTATTCAGTTCTAGTTCCACATATCAAACCATCCTCCTGCCCCTCTTTTTGAATAGCCAACTCAAAAGCATTTTGAACATCTTGTGTCTAAACTAAACTCATCACCATCTCCTATAAACTCTATCCCCTCTTAAATTGCCTTTCTTATAAGATGATACCGCCATCTACTTACCCAAAATCACAGGCCTCGATCTGTTTATTCTTACAATTAAGAGTATTTATTAAGATCCTACTATATATATCAGAAAAAAATAATGAGCCCAGGGGATGGAGGTGTGAACAAACAAATACAAAGTCAACACATAAATCTTTGAGTCTAGAGGGGCATATGAAGAAGAGACAAATAATCACACAAATGAGTAGATATACAAGAAAAGCAGAGGGTGCAAACAGATTATACTAGTATATACTAATAAAAGGGTAATATGCTAATTAGACCGGGTCAACCGGGCATCTTCCGGACATCTGACTTCCTTCCAGACAGTTAGGAGGCAACCAGGCCGGCAGGGGGGCAGTTAGGGGAATCCAGGCTGGCAGGGGGGCAGTTGGGGGCATCCAGGCAGGCAGGGGGGCAGTTAGGGGGTGGCCAGGCCAGCAGGGGCCAGTTAGAGGGTGACCAGGCTGACAGGGGGGCAGTTAAGGGTGTCCAAGCTGGCATGGGGTCTGTGAGGCGGTGTCCAGGCCAGCTGGTGTCAAGAGGTGTGGGTCAGTCTGGCGCGGGGAGAATAGGTGAAATCATGTCATGTTGGAACAGCTAGGGGCGGTCAGTCCGCTAGGGGACCAGTTAGCGTCAATCAGG